>NC_092697.1:9454379-9734379 GCF_964275005.1 Diadema setosum
AGACAATGGCATACACCCTGCATATAACACCAGTTTAGTTCTTGCTGGAGCATAGCAAAACTGGAGTGTCTTCTACGGATCTCCAGGGTTTAAGCCTGGGCATGTATATGGATACCCAGAGTTGCCCACACATCAGAGGACCCCTCTTGGCCTTGCTGGTTGAGTCCAAAGGAATGCGCTGCAGTATGTTTGGCACCAATAGCAAAATTAACAACATGCCAAAATATTGCTTCCCTTCAACTCAATAGCAAAGAATATTATGTCTATGTTAGTAAACTGCTGGCACTGCTTTTTGAAAGAAGGTAAACAGGGTTGGAATAAGCCAGTTCCGAGTTCCACTTTGCGCATGAGCAGAAACGAGGTCATTCGGACCAACAGGCATGTTGGTTTTTAAATTCACTGGGATAAGCATATGTGATGATGATGATGATGATTCATGTAATCCTTATAATGCTGCTTGCCAGCACATCCACCTGACAGCAAAAGTTGTATTTGGCAATATCAATAGAAAGAGATTGTTAATACATTCAATGCAAAACAATGAACTGGATGCTTTCCCAGGTGGTAATTGACAGATCATTCTGCTCATCAGCTGGTCTACGCAAGTTTTTTCTTTGTTTGAATAGGACTGATGAATCCTATAAATTGTTACGTAAAGCTTATGATTGTGTTGCTCAGAAAACGAGTGAAGTGCCCCTAACCAACTGAGAAAAAAGAAAGGTCATTCGTACCATTACGTCCAAGAGCTAACTCCGAACTGGCTAATTGCATTTATCCCATAGTTTCCAGCAATGGGACCCTGCCAGAAACCTAAATGCTAAAAACTTTGACTACCAGTATTTGTGAGATAAAGTGTGTATGATATTTCTGACTGCATTGTTCACATGTTTGCACAATATTTGATATTTCATTTTTTTTTTTTCAATTAAAAATTGAAAACATAATTTTCAAATTTTAGATGAACAGACTAGTTGGCAACTCTTCAGTACCTTGATGACAATGACTCTCCAATGAAAATTTCATTCAGGGCCAGGACAGGTAGGACACGGGGCCCGGGGGCCAGTCGGTCCAGGCCCTGCAGCATCCGCCTCTCCTGGCTGCAGTGTCTCTGGTAGTGCTCAGGAAAGCTCAGCTCCAGTTCGTGCAAGTCGATGGGGTCCTTGTTGACCAGGGAGCCGTCCACCGTGATGCGTATCCTTTGGCGTCGTTTCCACCTGTGAGTCGGACGGACGAAACAAGTCAAATAGAATCCCAACAGACTCACACATACTAATCTTTACATCACATACTGATCCCTGCCATGAATGACACCATGTGTAATGAATGTCCTTTTCAACTCAAAGGAAGAGTTAAGGGTGGCAATGGAAATGATCTAAACTATTTGAAGATGTTTCTGCAAGACCTACCTGTTTAGCTTTCGTGTACTTACTGGCTGTGTTCAAGTGCTCACGAGGGAACTGAACCTACAATACCATACTATGCCAAATTGGAAGCATTCAAACACACTGTGAAGACCTCCAAGTCACAAGTCAGAGGGGTCACATATGTTGTAGCAATTGGGTCATTCATGGTGCATCATATTCATTCATTTATTGTGAATTATACGGGACATATCATTTTAGATAGCGTGATAAGAATCACATGGGTAATTGACAGATAACATGAGATAACCAAAGGCAAAGAGAAAGAAAAGATAACACAATGTCACTTTTTATTCTCACCTGAAGTTTCCGGCCAAAACTTGCTTCATCGCATCCTCAAAAAGGGGCGTGTACCTATTGGGGAGGCACAGGTGCCCTTCCGACCCCTTTGGGTCGGTGTTGACACCAATGACAGGGGTCTCGTCAAACACCTTGCTGGCTGCTAGAAGGTATGTTCCATCACCTCCGGTAGCTATGACCAAATCTGCCCACTTCACAGCATCAGAGTTCAGCTGCGAACGGCGGAGAACTCTAATATCTAGCTGCAGCTTTCTGTTCACATTAAAGAGAAAATGACAAAGGGGAAATTAAGTTTAAATGCAAAAAATTTTTACTCTGACCAAGAAATACAAATGAAATTTGGAAGAATCTATTCAAGAAAAAAAAGAGAGATTAAATTTCAGCATGCACTAACTTACTGGCATGATGCGAACAGAAATGATGTGAAATCATGCATAGATTTGATAAATGGAATATGAAAAATTAATGGTCAGCGAGTAATGAATTACAGCATCCCCTTATATGTTTTATGCTTCAGGACTCATGATCATGTTACATGTCCACTACTCCATATGATTGATCATTTGCAAATGATATGTCTGAAATTTCCACATTAAACTTGCAAAAGTTTGACAATAGCACAAACAAAATATTAAAAAAAAATCACAAAAACACATTTTACTCATATTTTCAACACTCAAACAGCACCATTAACAAGAATATGATATGAAATTCATCCAGACAGTCTACTCACTTCAGCACATTGAGAACATGTTCAGCATTCTCTGAGTGAGCTCGGTGCCTTTCCTTGATTGTCTCCCAGTCCGATCCCCTCTCTGCAAGCTAGACATATACAGAGATGCCAAGTTCAAAAATTTCTTATGATGAGTGAGATTTTCATGACTCGGCGTTTCGGCGCTCGCGCGCATGCGCGCGCGAACAAGGAGGGTGACACCCCTCCCATGGTATGGAGCTTTTTTGAATTATTAGCTCTTAATGATGCGATTTGGTGCATACTTAAGTGACTATTTTTTTTACTAATTTTGAAAGACAAAAGGGAAATATACCTTCAATTGCAACTATCACTTGAATCCTTTGAGCTATACTCCTTATTTTTGGCACAAATTGCAGACTTCACCCGATGCGTGAGAAAAATGAGTGCCCTGCGTGAGATCGTGAGACAGGCCCTAAATGCTTGAGTCTCACGCAGAATGCGTGAGACTTGGTAGCTCTGCATATATAGAGAGAGAAATAATGCTTAGAATAATCCCCTATAGAAACACACGAAACGGACTGCTCAGACACCTAGTCGCAACCTTTCATTACACCAGAAATAAAATTACAAAACGATACTACACATAATTCATATTTTACCTGGTATGTGCATACCATGTGTGTGTGTGTGTACATGCTTTTTAAGTACACTTTAGTCATGTTACAACAATTAACAGTGCTCTGTTCTTGGTGGTATATGTTACTTCTACTTACAAAGTTCTACAGTAGATATAATAGAATGCATGGTATGGTCTTTGTTTCAATCTAGTTTCATTAGATAGCCTTTTTACAAGAATTAATTGTAATACTGTAAGTACCATCATTTTGAGAAGCTAGAAAGCAACCAATGTATTCAACTTGCTATAGTCCCTGGGCCCAATGTCCTACTCATCTTGGCCCCGAGTACCAAAGTGTGATATTATAGCCATGCATTGCCATGGGAACTGGATCTGAACAACCTCAATGGGCCCAATATTGTTGCTAACCACACTCGCACCCGATTCCACCCCAGGCTATAACAAAAACTGAGATATCATCTCTAGCTCTTTGGCACAATTTACAATACTGCCAAAGCTACACTAAAAAATGACAAGGAATGTCAAGAAGTTCAAATGTGTGGAACTGACCACACAGCTTACACAAAGACACAAAGTATAACTGTCTACCGTGAGTGGGTCAGATTCATCTACCACGACTTGCCTGTTTGTGCACTCAAGCATGGCACAAGCAAAGCAGCACTGTGATGATGACTCATGAAGGGGGATGTATTATTTTGACTTATCGCAGTTTCTAATGCCAATGGAATACTGTATAAGTGGATATTTTCGTGTGACTAATTTTTCGCGCTTGGCTGGGTAAGAAGAGTTTCGCGTGTTTTTAATTCCGCGGAATCAAGACATCACGCACAGGAACATATGGCAAGCAAAAATATTCACGTGCTTTTATTTTCGCGCTAGTTTGTTGATGCGCGAAATGCGCGAAAATTTCAACAACGCGAAAATTTCCACTTTTACAGTAGGCCTAGATTAATTTCCACTCTGGGGTTCAGAATAGAAAGAAACAATATTCAAATTCAGTTTTGCTTCATGTCAACCTGCATTTAAAGGGGGAAAACTAGACAATTAAAATATTCAGGAACTGCCTTCAAATTAGTAGGGCGCCTAGTCCCAGTACTTCCTGCCTACACCTGTTTGAGGACAGTGTAACCTAGCCGCTAGGCACTTGCCACCTCAATGTCACTCTTATTAGATTATTATTTTAAGTGATCACATATAAATTTTCAAAAGTAGAAGATTGAAAATTAGCTAAAGAAAAAACCTTCATAACAAATAACTGAAGATTTAGTAAACTAATTTAAGTAATTAAGGTCAGTCCTTTATTTAATACAACGATAAACTACATCTTATTCTTGAGTTACCATCTGTTTTAGCTGATCCTCGGTTTTCTCTGTCCCAAATCGCTGCTTTTCAAACATGTATCTCGTCGTTTTTGGAACGACCAAAACTTTGGAAACGTGAAAATTTGCTTCAGATGAGTAAGATTGTCTTTTAGAAAACACACTGCTTCCTGTCTTTAATCTAATGTTTCCTCTCGCCGCGGCAGTTGAAGTTGATAGCGAGTAACTCTGCTGCTGAGCTTGTCCAAGATCGAGAGAGAACGGAGTCGAGTTGGTCCCGGCCTCAAGGTTCAGGCGAGCGAATGGTCCACATAACCGCTCCAACTTCACTGGCAATATCTGGCTTCCCAGTCGACACAGTTTCGAAGGAATGTAGCACTTCGAAGAAAAACGTACCATGATCATTTATCTTTATGACATAAGCTCCGAAGAAGTCCACTTGCACATTAAAAATGTAGCCGTATCTGAAAGCTAGACGGTGGAACACCAGTCCGTCGATTCCGATGCGAGGTCAGGTCAAAGGATTAGAAAAGTGCTAGCTGCGCTACATCCCTTGGCCTTGTAATTGCACGTTCACACACCACCACCGCACACTTGATTTGACTGGGACTGCTGCGGCGGCCGCCGCCGCTCCGCCGGGGCTATCGAGCTGGAGAAGTTCCGTGTGGAGCTTGTCGCTGTGTACGTGCTGTCTTGTCCGTTCCAAACGAGAAGATAAGCTAGTCTGCGATTCCAGACCTTTCTTGTGAACAAAGGGCTTCTGCAAAGCCCTCCCTCTACGACAGAGTCAGGGCATGAAATCGCAGCACCGTCCGTGCAACCGCTATATGAAAGTCTTGTGTACTAGAGAATACATGCAATATTTGTCCCATTCATTTAATCTAATGAAGCGGGATTACCATTTGTAAATTTGTTACCAAAACAGAAAAAAAAAAAGAAATGTCATTTTCAGATAGGCCTAATGAGTATATATATATATATATATATATATATATATATATATATTATATTATTATATTATATATATATATTATATATATATAATGAGCCTAATAATAATTTTGTATTGTTCTGACATTTTCAGTTCGCCAATTAAAGGCTGTAAAATTCTGCTCTCATTCCTATACAAGTGGACCAGCCATACACTTCCATTTTTTTTTTCCGAGGACACGCCCTAAATTAAAAAAGAATATTTGTCTCTACATTACTTTCTATTCAACCCGCTGCTCTTAGTCTAATTGCCCGACGATAAAAGCAATTTTAGAGAATCAGAATATAGGCCCAATTTGAAATGTAATTGGCAATGAAGCTAGGGAAGGTCTTCTATCTTCGACAAAAAATGGACGAATAAACTGCAACATTTTACATCATGATTGATATTCTTTGAGAAAATCAAAGGGGCAGACTTGTTGAGGTTTTATCAAAATCAAAATTCGAATTGGAAAGTCATAGAAAAGTTCCACATACTTGTAATAACGAATATATTGATCACCATGATATCATCCCTCACAAGTCTACCATTGGCATCACTATGCAAAGAAATTGTCTCCGATTTTCTCCTTTTGACATTGTTCGCTTGTACTTAGATGATCCATGAAAGCTCACGGATCACGCCATGTTTCTGTACGAATTCTTTCTTTTTGTACATCTATTTGTATTCAACCCTTTTGGTGCCAGGTAAAAATGTCAGAGGTAAAAATGGCAGAGGTAAAAATGTCAGAGGTAAAAATGGCAGAGGTAAAAATGGCAGAGGTAAAAATGTCAGAGGTAATAATGTCAGAGGTAAAGATGTCAGAGGTAATGTCAGAAGTAATGAGAGCGATTTCGTCAGAGGTAAACGTATGAAGAGGTTTTAAATAATAACCTAGCCAGAGCAAACTATATTTATCGAATTATCAAATCCAAACTGCAGATTTGAAGAATATTGATATGGAATTATGTTTTAAAAAATTAGAGCACTCTCATTTGATAGGGCCATTTGCACTTGCTTGGAAAGACCACAATGCTACGAAAACTGTGGCACTTTGATGATTAGATGCAATAGATAAACGACAATATTACGGTGAGCTTACACTATACAGGGTGGCCCAAAAATGGAACAGCAGGTTTTTAAGACTTTGCTGGGATAAAATGCGATAGTATTTAAGCTTGTTGGGTGGAGCATCCATTCTTCATTGAAATAACATCAGAATCAATTTGGTGGAGAACTTTATTTTATTAGCACACAATGCTGTAAGTATACGTATCTGGGTGGAAATCACTGATATCTCTATGGAAGAACAAAATCAGTTGTGGAAATGAGCTGCATGCTTGGCGGAGGTCTGCACTCTCAGAGTGCTTCTCTATTTTTTTTCTGGAACCGCTTGTCATAGTAAAAAGTATTTAAGAGGTTTGCAAAAAGTGATAGGGTCTATTATGAATTATTTGTACAGTATTTTGAAATGCTAGGCAAGATAGAAATATGTCGATTTCATGAGGGTCACCTTTTTGAGAACAGGGGTGACTTCTGCAATTTTGCCACCCTTTACATGACACGTGTAATAAAACCTTTAAGCGTGTTTTCTCGCCCATGTATACTTTTTTTTTCGTTTTAATGTTTATAATAACGTACACCATTTACGTCACGGTTTATGCACTCTTATCTCATAACCCGATGAAAATGTTTCGGATAAACCAGAAAGAGGCCAGGTGAGGCGATATGCATTCTACCTGTAAGTGAGGAAAACGAGGGAAATATTTTATACATGTACGTAGGCCCTACTGGTCGTGAAGGAATACAGTTTTCATTCTGGACAATTTTTGTACATGCTCCATTTGCAATAGTTTAGAGACATTGGGGGCTGGGTGGGAGGTTTGGTCCTTTCCTTTAAAACGCAGAGGGTATCCGTGAGAAAAGAAAAATGCAGGAAAGTGTAGGGGAGACCGGGAAGAAATGGGACATTTTTGCATCATCATGAAAGATTCCTTGTAACTTTTAAAACAATTATTTTGTCAAACTAGGTCATAATCATAATTATGTAGTATAGGTTCTGAAGTTTATAGTAGAGTATTTAGTGATACCCCTATATATATATATATATATATATATATATATATATATATATATAACATTTCGTGTAATAAATGATTTGTTTAACCCCTAATTTTTGGGGGAATGGGACATCAAGCGGGGAGAAATGAGACAACCTGGAGAGATATTGGATAACCATCATGACGAAAGTACTAGGATTTACATGTGCCGCGGGGAGAAATGTAACACTGCCCTATTAAATTTCTCCCAGTGATAACAGAAACAGCCAAAGATCCCTGCCAATTTTTCATACCTCCATGTCTGTTATCAAGCAATTTCATCTTCAGAAGTTTACACACTCATTAAAATACCTATTAACATAGTATAGGACCTACCAGATCTATGAAGTTTGATATTTTACTGACAAGATATGACCTGTATAGCTGTATAGTGGTTGTCCATTTTCATGTGTACCGAGGCTCATCTTTTTACTGATATAATTCGATTGTTGACTGGCCGAGCATTACCCAAGTTACATGAGTGTCCCATATTTCTCCCCGTGTCCCATTTCTCCCCGGTCTCCCCGTGCTTTATTTCAGCTCAGGAGAAGGCACGAAAAGCGCGTATCATGCGAGAAAGGTGTCAGAAACATGAAGAAAAAAATCTCTGTCACTTTTACCTCGTCCTCTTGCATTTCTACGACTACATTTTTATCAATGACATTTTTATCTCTGGCATTTTTACCACTGACATTTCGACCACTGACAACTTTACCTCTGACATTTTTACCACTGACATAATTATTTACCTCTGACATTTTTACCTCTGCCATTTTTACCTCTGCCATTTTTACCTTTATTATCTTATATATTATATTTTTATAGAAATTAGTAATATGCGTCCGTTAGGCATTTTTTTTCTTTTTTTAACATGGAATTGGTTTTTTATAATCATTATGATAATGATTCTTGAAATTTGCCAAATTTCAAGTCAATCCGATTGTTTATAATGACGTCATATTATACGGGCCTGTCAGAGTCGAAATTCCTCCCGCGTGTTAATGCCGATATACATTATACAGTGCAAAATAGTGCGCGAAAAATTGCAAATAACCCCCAGTTTTTGTTTTAATTCTGAAAGCTGATGGGTTATAGATGTGATTTGAGGAGTCATTGAGGTTGGAAAAACAATTCAAATTTGTTAAATTGCTGTATGAAAGTAAAAATATGAAATTGAAAAATGACGTCATAAGATCTCAAATTTATTCGAGGTTATCTCGCTTATACTTGGTTAATTAGAATTTCACCCAGCTTCAACAGACCTATGTTGTATCTTATGAAATTTTCTTTTGATCTACTTCTTCGATTTGATGACGGCATCAAAAGACGATTGAAGTTATACCCGTTTAAAATTTGACCATGACGTGTTAACTCCATGGCAGTCTTTTTTCCCCAAGTGCCAGTTGACATGACTTCATTCACTGAGCAGTAGCTCGCTTTTTGATATCATAATTATCTTAAAGCCAAAGGTATTGTTTACCATTGGGAGCAGTGATTTAAAAAAAAAATCGAGTTATTACCACATGTCGATGTGTAGGTCAATTGTATCACAAAACATCCTACCATAATAAGATTTTGCAATAAAGCCTAAAATATGATACATATGTATAAGGAGATATCACTATTTTTCTCAATCTAACTAATATAACATTGAAAATACTGATTAATATTGTTTACATTGGTTGTTTCTATCCCTAACTCACATTTTAGAACTATTTTGAAGCACTATATAAAGCTGGGTTTTTGTTTCTCTATACCAGATTTCAATATACAACAGCTGACACTTTGGGCTGTCCGTAAGTAAGAACGCCCTTATCTATGGGATGTTGGGCGTAAGTCTAAACATAAAGTTTGCTTGAAATTGAAAAGTTTATAGGCCTTTGAATCTGGGATGGGCAGAACCTGCAGCTTATCGTCCGCAATGTATTGTCAGGTTCGATTCCTGCATGTTCTTTTCATGTACATCTTAAAAACTGCATGGCCAATTGCCCTAAATCACGACGAATCGATAAACAGATCACCTAATTTTGTCAGTCTTGACAAAACTTCTTATCATAGTCTAGTTTTGATTTATTCTTTTTATTCTTTTTTTTTTTAAAGCTAGCACTATAAAGTCCAAATAACGACTTTCAAGGGTTATGGGCCTATAGTTACAAACACAGTGGTTGATTGTGACGATTAACACTATTTGTTATTATGGTAAAATGGATTTCTCATATCGCAATTCTAAGCATGAAATTGATCCATTCTATTTGTCTGCAAAAACACTATGTCATTGAATTGTAAGTTTTACCCTCACTTTTTAGTCAATGGGAATGACATTATAACGCATAAAAATAAACAAGAATGATCAAAGGCTTATGAAGCAATATGTGATTCAAACAGGAATATAGGCCCTACTGAAACCCCCCCCCCAAAAAAAAAAATAAAAATATATATATATATACATGTGTATATATATGGGTCCTATTTTACTTGCATCGTCAACTTTCTGAATTAAACAATCTCTTTTCAACTTGTTGCCGTAAAATGTTTGAATACAGATGACTGACTATTTGGGTGGAGGAACTCACGCACGGTACAAACAGTGCTGATTTATGGATATTCCAGTGCTTGCCTCTCTCGGAACCAATGCACGAACTGCTTTATCATGATGGATGTTTATTTGCACAGTCATCAATATTACTATTTAGCACCGTACATGAACATTTCCCTTCCTATCCGGTGGGCGTGTGTACACGCAGATCCTACCACCGTTGTTCAGGGAATGCACTTACATGTACATTTTGTACATAAACCGATACTATAGTATACCCATACCAGGGTTCATAATAAGTTGAGCCTTTGTACATAAATGTATAGTGTTTTCTATTTTTTGCTTTTTCTTTGATATACATCTTTGGTCTACATTTTACAAGCAGTGCTTCTCATTAGTCCCCTCCACATACAAAAAAAGTCACGATACTTTCTTTATAGTGTACTCTGTATATATATATATATATATATATATATATATATATATATATATATATATATATATATATATATATATACATACATTTGTATATATATATATATATATATATATATATATATATATATATATATACACTTGGTGGTTCTATCCTTCTATGAAGAGTGCTCGATATCCTCAAAGGAAGAGCTTTAGACAGAAGTATTGGAACAAGTTCACTCGGTTGACATCAGGTTCATCCGTATTTTATTTATGATGATTGCCCCTAAATGAAGGTGGCATGAAACTCCGAGTAGCAATAAAATACGGATGAACCTGATGTCAACCGAGTGAACTTGTTCCAATACTTATATATATAAGTATATATATATATATATATATATATATATATATATATATATATATATATATATATGTATATGTATAATCTTATTTCATTTCATTTCATTTCATTTCATTTCAATGTGAGCACTCTCGATCTCATTGTAATTCCTTCTTTTAAACTTTGTGCGTGAGATAGAGAGCGCATGCCTGAATACCCTTGAATTATGAAAATTATCTTTGCGTGTTTGTGTGTGTGTCTGTTTGTTGATGGTTGAGTGTCTGTCTGTGCGCAGACCCTATACATGTGCCTGTATGTGATGTGGTCCTACTATCTATTTTCTGTCGGATATTGCGGTTATCATGCGTGTCTTTCGCGGAATGTGTATTGTACCGCTGGTTTGATGTGTTCTCCGGGGGTTTCCTGGCATTCAGTGTATAGGATTCATGTTTCAACTAATATAACTAGTCTTGGAAAATGTAGCGGCTTATACTAGTACTCTGGAAGCATGTCTAATATACTGCAGTTGTATATACATGCTTCAGATTCTTCATGCTACATGGTTAAACAATACATGTATAATATGCTAGACCCACATTAAAAAAAGAAAAGTAGGGGTTTATCGTTGTTGTACTATCATTTTGTCACAACTGCCATCATTATTATTCCTTGCCAAATTCTTCTTATTATATCATCAAGATCATCATCATCATCAGCAGCAGCAGCACTGATGAACATTATCTTCGGACGTGTCACTGGTGTGAAAGAATCGGATGATATTATTTTTCTGGTATATTAATGTGGGATTTATAATTTACTGACTTTGCGTACCTGAAGCCAGGGCAGTTCTATTCTCTTGGTGCTAGCCTCCAAAGTATAAATGAAGACAGATCGGAGATTGTCAAAAGCGAAACCTAGATAGGCCTAGTGTTTCCAATCTATATATATTTTTTAATTCTCAGATTTGGTATCAAATTCATGTCTTTAGGGCCCTATTCATTACGAGTGAAGTGAGTCAGTAGGCCTATACCGAGGAATCTTCGTGACCGTCATCTTTTATATACATCGCAAATTTACAGATTCAACATTTTTTCTTTTTTCTCTTTGTATAGTGGTATACATTGTTATCATAAATGCTGTCTTATCAAAAGTGTTCATTTTCATTTGGCTGTAGAGCTCCCTCCCCCCCCCCCCTCTCTCTCCGTCTTTCTCAGAAGCTACTGAGGAGGAAAATGTGAGCTTGATTGATTTTACTGCACATTTTATGCTCCATGAGTCTTTTGTCCACTATAGGCCTATAACGACTTCCGGTCATCATAAAGTATAGACCCTGTCCTGTAAGTGTACATAGAAGTCGGGCATCTTACGTTACAATTTTTTTTAAAGATTTATTTATTTGTTCTATTTATTTATTTCACCGAGATTTTTCAATATCGATATATCATATTTTCGAGGAGAAAATGATAACACAACTTAGAAACTCAACACTAACAAGTACACGGTATCATTCATATGGTAAATGCAAAATTTAATCTGTAAGGAAGAAGCGATACCAATCATGACATAATCCATTGTATAAGTCTTTCAAGATCCCAAGGTTACTCAACCAAATCAATGAAAGACTGTAATGTAGACTAAGCATCGGATGTCAACACGAATCGCGGAGGAAGTACGTAGATGGGGGTATGACTGTGGGATATCCATGTGTGCAACGTGTGCATATTATGCTGATCAAATTACCATCAAACACGACTTTATTCCAGACACAGACGCACCGGTCACAACTATTAGAGGGGAATTTTCTGGACATCTCTGAATCAGACGGTTACAAATGCTTCCAGTCCACAAAAATGACGAACTATACAAGCCAAGATTCAAGTTATGGGTCAAAATACAGGCGTGGTGGAGGTGAGAATATGTAGCGAAAAGCATGCTGATTTTTCTAATACTCGGTAACAGCTGTGCTTACTCGTGACAAACAGTTCAGTGAGTTGCCCAGTAGCCACAGTAGCGGCTGTGATTATGCCCACGTCTTGTAACCGGTGCTCGGCTCGGCCCGCGCCCGTCTTGAGCTCTCTTACTCTTTTTACATACATGCATGATTTTACAAGGCATGTATGAACAACGTTAAAAATATCATGATTTAGTTTTACCACGCATTTCATGGTATGGTACATCATTATGTCATGCAAGATATCAGAAGGTAGACTCTAACCTGGTTCTTCTCAATTTAGATAATAATACATGTAGTTGAGCCTAACTTGAGTTGAGGTTCTTCTACTTTTTCTTGCAACATTACCATTTTACTCATCATGCTCATCACTGCTCATAGTCAGTCATGTAAGGGAACATTGTAATGTGTAAACGGTTGTAACAGATACGCCGAGAGAGGGCGGAGAAAGAACGAAAGATGGCGACTGTCCACGGAGGACTTACGTTGACGTTTCGGTACCGAAGACCGAATTAAAGTGTTCGAACTTAGGCAATTCCCTGTCTGGTTCTAGTGTCATTCCCTGTTGTGCAAAGTTGTCCCCTTTCAGTCATACTCATAATCATAGTTTTATCAAGTCAAGGCTAATACTGCGCAGAATTAACCTCAAACATGATCTGGTCTATCCATGACATTATAATATCTATTATAGACTATGATCTACAGTAACCATTGGTAACACTACAGTAATTGGTATCTATGTTGATTCAGTGAATGCACAAGCCACACAAGAACATCATGATGAAGTTTGAGGAAAATCAGACAGTCCGTTCAAAAGTCGTGATCTAGTCGTGTTAATTGTCCATTTAATTGCTGCCATCGCTGCATAAGAATGCTATAAGAATTTGTGATGTCATTGTCGTCTACAGGTGTGGAATGCGAACAATGTCAATGTAAGGAAATATAAAGAAAATTCCACATTTTTGCTTGTTTGAATGAAAGCTGAATGTGCACATTTTTTTTTTCTTCTTCTTTGTATGGCATGCCGCGTCAACTTATTATTCTGGACATAGTCATAGGTCTATGTGTGATGTTGTGGCACTATTAATGATATTCCCTCTGCCTTTTGAAGGAGACAAGCCAACGTCCGGTACAGTCAAACCTGCCTGAACGGCCACCTGTCTGCAGTGCTCACCTGCCACATACAGCTACTAAAATAAATTCCCCTCTAAAGAATGCCATCCATGGTGACGGCCCTGTCTATAATAGATTGCTACTTATTTGTCTCCCTTGGGTTTTGGCACTGTAGACAGGTTTGACAGGAGTACTCTTTCATTAATTATGCTAGAAAATGAAAATAGGAGGAACTCTTTTTATACACTCAACTTTTCTCTATAGCAACCACCTGTCTATAACAACCATTTGCCCATAGAGACCACATTGGAATCCCTGACACACACACACACACACACAAAAAAAAAAACCCAAATAGATCTGTGTAGAATGACTGTGTGCCTCATGTGACCAGTAACCACAAATTGGTACCCTAAGGTTTCTGCTGGATGACCAACAGCTGCAAAATTGTAGATTCTTTTGCACTTATCTTGTATGTGATCTAAGGGTTGCCATGCTTTACCAGACATGTCATTAGTAACCCCATCAGCCCAATTCACCATTACAAAACAACAACAAAGAGAGAGAGAGAAGAGGGGGAGAAAAAGAACACAAACTTAAAGTAATGAAATTAAACAAAAACAACAGAAAAATGCAGACAATTTTTGGCAAAGTAGAACAGAGACTGGATTTGTTTTTGAGGTGTCAGTTTGAATGGTTCCTCCCCATATAAGCTGAAAGGAGTTTCTTGCTATCAAGCTAAAGAAGTCATAGTGTGAACTGCTAGATCAGGGTAAGTAAGTTAGTGATAGGAAGTTACATAACTCTCTTGCCTATCTACTCTTTGTGATAACGGACACTTTGTAGGCAAACAGTGCTGTGACTCATGAGAACCTAAACTGTCTTTCATCCCACTGCAAACAATGTTGACAAGTAAAACCCAGCCATGTGCATTTGTTGCAGCAGGGGTGGATCTAGCTTTTTATAAAGGAGGGGGTTGGGGGCGGTATGCGAGCGAGCGGAGCGAGCGAGGGGGGGGGGGATGGTGTGGGAGGGGGGTGTCCCCCCTCCCACAGTAGGGAGAATTTTTGAAAATCTGTGTGTGAAAATGGCATTTTCGTGCATCTAAAACACCACTATTTTTGGTATAGAGGTCATTGCCATAAATAGAAAAAAATAAAATCACAAGTTTAAAAAAAAAGATAAGATAAAAAAAAAATGGTCCCCAGATTTTTTTTTTTTCTTTTTTTTTTTTTTTGGGGGGGGGGGTTGCAACCCCCCAACCCCCCCTCTAAATCCACTTCTGTGCAGGACAGTGAAATAGTCTTATACAACTGTACATACAAGATTATGATTTATGTTTTTAATTGATTTCATGCTATGCACCTATATCGGAGCTCATCAGTGGCCACTTCGATGAGCAGATAGAGTTAATCTATGTAAATGAAAGTAAAACGTACTGAATCAGCATTTGTTCTGAATTTTTGGATTTACATTGTAGACACAGTCTTTTTAAAAACGTAATTGTTTACTGTAAACACTGGTGGTGGATATGTGTTACCTTCAACTATGTTTCAAAACAACAAAAAGAAAGAAAAGATATACAGTGCACTCCTGTTATAATGGACACGGTTGTAACGAAATTCCGGTTACAACGAAATAAGAATTCAAGCCTGAAGATTATCCTCTCTTTGCTTTTTATTGTTTATTTATTCAGTTATAACAACATTTTGATGTAACGAAAGAAAACTGCTGGTCCCAAGGACTTCCTTATAATGGGAGCCCACTGTACTGCAATTATTTCACGTTCAATACTAATTAAAAATGATCCCTTTGTTTTCTTTCAGGGCCATATTTTCAGACCAGACCTCCAGGAATCTGTTCATGTTTCTATTGCTCAACCTTTCCTTTGCCTTTGTGGAGCTGGCCTATGGGATCTGGTCTAACAGGCAAGTATCTGTCCAGTTCACATAACATCTCTCAGTGGTTCTCAGCCACATGCTCAATATTAGACAAATTTTGCAATGTTTTCTGGGCATATTTTATCTTAACTGACATGTTACATCTTACTTACTATCTCTAGTGTCTTGACAAGCATAGTAACATTGCATGCCAGGCACCATGAGTGGCTAGTGACCAGTGGCCCAAGTTTAGATTACAATTGAATGTACTGTAATTACTGTCTTAACCATGCCTCTGTTTTATAGAAGATGTGAATCATTGAAAAGTAATATGAAAGTGCAGACACAGGAAGGAACTCCAGGATGGTAAATGCTGATCAGTTAAGAAGATGATAAATAAATGCATCATGTATTGCCCAATTTCAAAAGAATACAGAAACTGTCAAAGCAGAGCATATTAGGGACATGGTTCACTTAGCATTCTAGCATAACTCCGATTGAACGTAGAAAACTTTGCTGCATCAAATGCAGTGGACAAATTTGTAAACTTCTCTATGTATCTTGCCATTTGCTGGGTGTATTGAATATCTCCTGTGTTGTCTCTTTTGAAGTACAGTAAAACCCAAACATGTCACGTAAGGTCACCTGGCAACTAGCATCCCATTAAAGTCCAATGACCTGATCTTACATGTATCTTTGTTTTTGTTCATCTCTTTTATACCAGCCTTGGCCTGATCTCTGATTCATTTCACATGTTCTTTGACTGCACTGCCCTGCTAGCTGGTCTCATCGCAAGCATAATTTCCAAGTGGCGAGCTAACGACAAATTCTCCTATGGGTGAGTTGTGACCCCCTTTCCCCTACCAAGAATTTACAGAGATTTTTGACAGATCCAGGGTATTGATATTATTCTTCTTATTTTATTTTAAATTACCATTTTCATTCAGGTTGACTGTTAGTGACAAAGACCAACGCTGCACACTGGCACTGGTCAGACGGTCCAGACCGGTAAAAATCACTGTTGGACCAGTAACATTTTCAGAAATGGACCGGTAGATAATGGAAAAACTGGGTACCTGCTGGTCCGACAGACATGTTGAACCTGTTGAGAAAATGGGTTAGTGTGCAGCCCTGCTGTAGACCTATTGGGAGAATAATGCAATATGGCAGAAGCATGCCAGTTGCCATAGCGACAGTTGTAGGTTTTTTTTTTTTTTTTTGGGGGGGGGGGGGCGGGTCACGTGTTGCAACTTTTGAGCGATGCCATTATGGACCAATAATGGCCATCAAAATCGAAATTATTGCCATAGTAACTGGCAGATGCCTGCAGAAATCAAATGTTACTCGCACTCCTCATTACATGAATTAATGTGCATATGCTGCGCATACATGGACCATCTGAAATTAGGCAGCCACTGTTATGAATAGTCTGATTGTTTGAAAATAGTCTGAAAATTTGACAACAAACAGTCATATTTCCAAACAGGAGTGTTTCTTTTCTTTTCTTTTTTTTTTCTTCAGTTTCATCTGATTATCTTTGTCTCCTTGTTAAACCATAGATTGTCCTTGGAAAGAAAAAAAAAAAAAGAAAGCTGAATATAAGCGCATCATAGAGATATTTCTTGTCCGTACTGGATAGGAAAAGTGACAAAACTGACATAGCATTAAAGAACTACTGTAAAAGTGGAAATTTTCGCACATTTTGCGCAACCAGATGCTAGCGCGAAAAATAAAAGCATGTTAATATTTTTGCATGCCATATGTTCCAATAGTTGATGTCTTGATTCCGCGGAATTAAAAACACGCAAAACTCTTCTCACTCGGCCAAGAGGGAAAAAATTAGTTGTGCGAATATATCCACTTTAACAGTATTTGCAAGCACTTCTAAAATGGTTTGATATCGACTGAGTGCCAGGGTAATGAATATGCTTGTCAAACATCTCAAAAGTCCTTATTTTTTGCAATATGTATTTTGTAACATGTGTGCATGCATTGTTTTTTTATCTCCCTAACGCATCAATGTCCAGGGTGTTTAAATAATGTCTCCTCTCTTTGACATCGTTTCAGCTGAAAAAAAAAAAAAAAAAAATTAATGTACAGCTCCGCAGCAGACCTGTGTATTGGAAAGAATGAGGCCAGTGATGGATTGACTAACAGTTGCAACAGAAAAACTATCAGCGACTTGTTGCACTCCTTTCTCAATAAATTTACAACCATGCTGTTTTTCCAAATTGAATTCGCGTGTCATTGCTGTCTGTTTAATCTCGTTTGAGGACAAGGCGGCTAAAAGAGGTGCCTCGGGGCGAAACAATGAATTCAGTGTTTTAGTACGTTTTGTTGTTGTTGTTTGTTTTACCAGGGAGGTGTGGTGGAGCTCTCTAGCCTGCACATGCCTGCCACACAAGCGCAGCGCGCCGTGGTCCCACCATCCGATCCGAGATCTTTGAGGGGAAGACGGCGCTTTGTGCACGTTGGGCGCAAAGTCGCAGTTTGGCAGCCGCGGAACTCGGCAGACTTGACTTGAAATGTTGCTATGAGTGATCATCAAACATAATTTGTGCATGCGTAGCGCAGTACGCGCAAAAGTGCTTTCTCATTAGGTGATTGTTTTGTGTGTGTTGTTTTCAGGTATTTGTTGCTGATTCATCCATTTTTTTTTCTTATTATTCCTCTAATTTTGATATTTTTGAGCCACTTGAAATGTGCATGCATGTGTATATACATCAAAGAAATGATCTGTAATGTCAATGTGAGCGTTAAATCATTCATCCAAATATCATCATGCATTAAACTGTTGGCCATTTGCCTAGCCTCTGTTTCAGGCTTGTCTTTCGTTCAAGTTAGCTTAGGCTACTCTGATCTGTGCACACTATAGCAAATGTTAATGGAACAGTCTATATCTCTGCTCAGCTTACACTAGGCTCAGTTTCAATAAAAAATTCAAATAAACTCTGTGGGAAAAATGTTGCTGGCCAATCGTCCAGTGACATGTCCAATGAAGTGTTCAATTCGATTCTTTGCTGCTAATGTAAATTAGGATTGCAGTTGCTTTGATATGAAAGAGAAATTTAAACTAATAGACTGCATAATGCTTCTTTTTCACCCATAAATTCAAGAACAAGTACTTGACTGGTACCATTACAGACCATGGTGTATCACATATTGACATTTCATAACGAGTGAAGTAAAAGAAAGGAGTGTTGTATGATCGTATCTATTTTTGAATATGTGTACTCTTGGATCCTTCTATCTACATGTAGGTACGTCCGTATGGAGATCTTGGCAGGTTTCGTCAACGCCTTGTTCCTACTCTTCATAGCATTTTTCATCTTCTCCGAAGCCGTAGAAGTAAGTAATGTCGGCTTGGATCTTGCAAAGTACAATGCATGTTTGTAGATAAAATTACATGATATTATTTTTGCATGGAGGAAAGGAGTTTGGTACCAAAAATAGAAAAGATTTACATAAATGCAATTAAAGATGCTGCTACTCTATGGAAGACTAGTCCTGAGTAAACTTTGACAGGCGTTAATGCTAAACGTGTTATTAGCAACTGAAAACTTACTGTTGGGCAAGTTGGGCAAGCTAACCTCTTAAAATACACACATGTAGGGCCCCTTTGTCCAAGTGCCAATTCAGACATGTGGAAGAAACGTCATTTGTATCACAGAAAACATTCATTGGTTGGGGATGATAACACAACAGGAGGTTAGGGCTTTTCTACCAACTTTCAGTAATTTCATGGGTGAGCTTCCATTCACTCCCTTGGACTTTATCAAGCTTTAAGAAAGTCTTGTCTTTACATTAAAGTCTTGAGAAAATATTGCCCTGCTGAAAATGGTGTGTGGCTTCCTTCACCGTGTTTTCCACAGATATATTTTTATATCTTTTTTTTTTGTTTTGTTTTTTGTTCGTTTGTGCAATCACCAATGATTTGTTTATCGCACTGCCTTTTGCTTTGGTTCTGTACAGAGAGCAGTTGAGCCCCCTGAAGTCCGGCACGAGAGACTCTTCGTTGTATCTGTCCTTGGATTCTTTGTCAACATCATCGGAATATTCGCCTTTGGTCATGGACACTCACACGGAGGTGGAGGCGAGTTGAAAATTCAGTTGATGTCATTTCTGTTGGTAGCTCTATGATTCCTTTGTTGTCGGCATTATGACTGCTTTCACTTCAAAATTAACTCCTGTAATTTAGTGGTTGTATTTTGATTGATTAGCTAAGGTGCAACGCAAAGGTTCAGTCCACAGCAGATTGATACATTAAGGCTAAAATGATGGTTAAAATTTTGAAACAGATAAATTTGATTTGATGTTACTATCACCTTTAGATAAGAGCAGAAAGCAGTTCAGAAAGATTATTTACTCATAGTACCTATTAACACAATGTTATTTGATCAATTTCATCGTTTGCAGAGAATGGTAAGTCTAAAGTGTGTCATTTGCAAATCTGTGTCATGACAGTACATATACACTTATATTCACCAGAAATGATTCATTGGCAGGGGGATCAAGAACACTTTTATTGTGTCTTCCTTTAATGACATTTAGAACCAACTGATGGGAAGTTGAACACTGTAGAATGCTCTCTGTGCAAGGGTAAAGTTAGGAAATTTGGTTCTGATTTGTTGCTGTCTGCTGAAGCAAGCTCTTTTATTGCATTGTCTTCTTTTTTTTCCATGAATTCTATATCTATTTTTTCAAAAACCAACCCTCAAAGTATTCAATCTGCTCTTGTGTGCATAATGTGTGACTCTCACCAGATCATGGACACAGTCATGGAGGACATGGCCACTCCCATGTAGAGAGCCTGAGCAACTCATTGGCCAGTCACAGCCACAGCCATGGAGGCCCCGCCCACGATAGCCATGGCCACTCCCACGGTGGGCATGGCCACTCCCATGGTGGGCATGGCCATGGTCATGGTGGGATGGGTAAGTCCAATCTGGAATATAATTGGGACAGTTTGTTTATCAGTATAAATGACACATTCATGAACAATAGATTGTATATGTATGGGTAATTAATGATCTCCTGTAAGGTAGAAAAATAAATCATGTTGTTATGAGTAAGACCATAATTCTTAGAGGTGGTAGGTACCTATAATGGATTATGAGTGCGTAGATGCACATGATGTATCATGTACACTGACACACATCCAATAATGAATGCATGTATTGACAAAGTATGCTTATTTCACACTGTTAACTGGAAGGTACATGTAGTAATTCATTTGTACAATATTTTCATGTTTTTGTTTCTGTTTTTTGTTTTTTTTAACCATGGCTTGCATCCCAAACCACCCTTTACAAATCTGGCCAAGAAGCTGAAAAAAAAAGGAAAAGTTTTCCAGCTACATGTATTTCAAGGCCTCGTTTTAAAAGAGGTTATTGACACATGCATAAGCCAGTATTTTGTTACAAGCCACTTCAAGTACTTTGCTATATCTGGACCTATAAAGGCAACTTCCCAACTGAGATTCTGGTTACATATTAAATTTTTTTTTGTGCGTATTTATTTGTATTATTTATCTATTTCTTTTTGTTTGGGAGAAGGGCTGAAACTTGTATCTGCTTGACTGAAAGACACACAATATTTTTAAAGAAATAGATGCAAAATTCAAGTGAAACTCATCTGTTGCTGCCAAATTCATAGGAAGTTTGAATGAAAAATTGATGAATATCTGCCAGATGCTAAATCTAACATTGGTTAGTCAGTATATTGTAGGAAAACTATGTGGGCTTCAAAAAAAAAAAAAAAAAAAAAAAGAAAGAAAGAAAGAAAGAAAGAAAAATACTCGAATATAGAGAGGGATGTTTCTTATATCATGTAGTTTGGAAGTAGCAACCTCGGCAATCCCACACTTTTATATTCCCATTTTCTATTCACCGTACCTGCCAGGATTGGATTACAAGGATGATGAGTCGGAGCATCAGCACACTCCGCAAGGAAGCCAGAAGCAGATCCTTAAAGGTAAGGTTTAGCAGCTTTCTTTCTTTCTTTCTACTGAAAGGTGTACATGTGTTTACGAGGATAAAGAGTATGTGTGTGTGTGGGGGGGGGGGGGGGTTTATATTGAAAGGAGGGATTGTGATGAATTGTTATTTTGATTTGCCGAATCAGAAACTATACACTACTGAACTGTGCAATTTTTCCTCTGTTTACGTCAGCATTCCTATTTGAGTACTGCCAACATGGGTTTTCAGAAGAAAAATGTGGACTTTTTGCTAATGCTCCTTGCTAATATTCACCAGTTTTGATTAGCAGATGAAGAAGTGAAATTCACTCTGTCACTGCAATAAACTGGTTTGATTCAACAGTGTGGAATCGCAGAGAGTATAGATATGAAACTTGTCTGTCTCATAGGGATAACTGACTGGGGTACTGGGAAACCCTTTGAAAAATGCTGTCACTAGGTCCACCGATATTACTTTGTTATACTGGGACCTTGCTGTAGATGTACTACAAAAGAGACAAGCTAAATAAAGTAAAAGAAAGTGGGATCGCCGAATACACCTTGTTAAAAGTGGTACCTCATATTTCTTGTATTCTGTATTTTTGTAAGTTGGTTTTCATTCCTCATATCAGTTTTTAGTACAGTCTTAGAATGGTCTTCCTCTCAGTTGAATCACTCTAACTGTGAGTGTCTGTCTTGTTCCGTCAGGTGTGTTTCTGCACATTCTGGCCGATACTCTGGGCAGTGTTGGGGTGATCGTGTCGGCCATCTTGATGCAGTATTTTGGCTGGATGATTGTGGATCCGCTCTGCTCCATGTTCATCGCTGTACTTATCATGATCAGGTACGTTGGGTGCTTGGTGATGTTCTTATCTTTGTCACGTCTGAATTCTGTTCGACTAATTTTTGAATAGAAGTGGTGTTTGTTTGCAAAGCGTTGAGGGTGGATTAAAAATGAAGTATAGCAGCTCTTTGCGTGATGTGAAATGTGAAATATTACAGCATTTAATTCATAGGTAAGATGTGATATTCGCAAATGGCTGTTTATTTTTGTGGATCATCAACTCTGCATAGATTTGAAGATGTCCCTTGCAATGACAAGCAAAGGAGATTTGATAATAAAGATGTGTGCAAGCTGTTTACATCTTTTTACCCGTGAAGCAGAAAGTGACGTATGAAAGAAAGGAAATTTATTGAAACTCGTCTATCACTCAACTAGCACATTTAGGAATATGAGGAAGACTTATTCGCTGATGTAGAATTTAATCTCAATTTACCAAAACAGCGGCAGAAGAGTTTTCAAGGTTTTGAGTCAACAATCTATTGTATGTACAGCCAATGTGTGATGTCAAATACAGTCAAATGTCAATATAATGAGGAGATTGGAACTCAACTGTCTCGATGCATTATACATGTATAAGAGAAATCTTTTAGTATTCAAATCAGTGAAATTCTTCCGTCGAGATGTTTTCATTGCAACTGATTGACAAATTGCCCTACATCGACGTAAATAAGCACTGAATTGATCAGTGTTTTTGTAGTAGCCATGATAAAAAAATCATAGGCGTACATACTCGAGCAGGATTCAATTTTTTTTTAGTATCGGTGCACACCAAATGCATTGTACAAACATATGCTAATATATATGTGTGGGACTATTTGATAAATGATGATGAAAACAATGATATCCAATAGTGCTAATGAACTTCTTTTATCCCTCTTTACCAGTGTCTTGCCATTACTCCAGGATTCTGTCAGCATTCTGATGATGAGAACTCCATACGAGCTTGAGTTAGAACTGCCAAGCTGTTATCAGAAGGTATGATATTAGGCTGATATTATCGCTTGATACTGTATGTGCTATATATTTAGTGAGTCTAAATTTTTGCAAACCGCGACTTCACGACGATTTTGCGATAGGTTTTATTCGCTGTCGTGGAATACAGTATTGAACAGAGAAATGTGTTCGTGCATGTCACATTCATGTGGGGATCAGAGGGAATGTTTTTGCGTGTGTATAAAATAGCAAATAGCACCTGACTTGATAAATTCACAAAAATAAAAATGTCGCAGAATAATTGGCATGTACAGTACCAGAGGAGAGTCTGTGTGTGTGTGTGTGTGTGTCTGTCTGTCTGTGTCTATGCTTGTATGTGTGTGTGGTTAGAGACTCCAACTTTCCGACAATTGGTCATTATTGTATATGCCGAGTATTTCGTGTAGTTTTTATTTCTCGCAAATTTCATAAATTCAAAGATATGCGAATATATTGACTCTGATCCCTGACATGAATGTGATGCGCGTGCCTACATTTCTCCATTCAGTACTGTATTCCATGATCGTGAATTTAAAGGGTGTGTACAGTTCTGGTCGAGGTGAGGATTTAGCATTAAAGGGTGTGTACAGTTCTGGTTGAGGTGAGGATTTAGCAAGGGTGTGTACAGTTCTGGTCGAGGTGAGGATTTAGCATTAAAGGGTGTGTACAGTTCTGGTCGAGGTGAGGATTTAGCATTAAAGGGTGTGTACAGTTCTGGTCGAGGTGAGGATTTAGCATCTAATGTTTTGTGGGATATTCAGAAACCACTCTATGAGATGTCAAAGAGCATGCAGGGGCATCAAATGTTTATTCGATGAAAATCGGTTTTGAAATGGCTGAGATATCCAAAAACAAGGTGAAACAAAGAGATCCTAATAAAGTTGTGGCATGTCGCCTTTTATTTTGGATATCTCAGCCATTTGAAAACCAATTTTCATCAAATACCGGTAAACGTTGAATCCTTCTTAAAATTACATGCTCTTTCATATTTCATAAGAGGCTTTTCATTATCTCACTTAGGAATGTTCAAAGCATGAATCCCCACCTCAACCAGTTCTGTACAGTCCCTTTAACCACTCGCTAAATCGTCAAGAAGTCCGGATTCACAAAAATTTGGACTGGCTAGCTTCATGTATATGGCATATACAGTATTTCTATCTTCATCATTATCAGAACAGGAAGGGAGCTTAACGCTACCATTAGCACCTGTGGAATGTCACATTAGTGGATGTACATATGTCTAAATGTTGTGGCTTTTGTGTCTTTCTGCTGCTCAAGCCTTAATGTATATCGAGGGCTAGAAGGGGATTTGGACCCCGTTTACAGTGCGGGGCCGGGCTCGGCCGCGGCTCGGCCGCGGCCGAGTCCGGCCTCAATTGCGCGGCCGAGCCTCGCAATTTTGTCCGTTTACACTGCTGGGCTCGGCCGCGCTTTTGATTCAAACCTTTCAATATTTTGTCGTAGTGGCGCTCTGCTTGTAAACAAACGCAATTTGGTATTGTCTGGTTTTCAGACCCTTTGCCAAATTAATTCCGTGGCGACGAAGTCGCCGTTCGGGCAAAGGCCTTTGCCGAAGGAAAAATCCTTTGCAGGACAAAACCACCTTAAACTATACTAGTTTTCGGCGTTGAGGGGGTTAATATCCTGAATAGCGAAAGATACAGGCAGAGGGTTTGGAAGCCAGACTAAAATTGGCCGCGCAATTGGCCGCGCATTTGGCCCAGTTTGCGTTTACACCAAGAAGAGGCAGGGCTCGGCCGCGGCTCGGCCGCGGCCGAGACCACCTCCAGAGCGAGGCCAAATGCGAGGCCAATTTTGGCCTCGCATTTGGCCTTTTGCGCGTTTACACTGAAGCGGGGCTGGGCTCGGCCGCGGCTCGGCCGCGGCCGAGCCTCGCACTGTAAACGGGGTCTTGGTGTACATCACCTAGTACGTGGAGGTGTTACTGGCACACAGAATAAGTTACAGTTTGTTGTGCCAGAAAAAGTTACCATGCAAACACATGGAATTGTCAATACACAATAGACAGCAGTATGAACTACAAACTTTTTCTCATGCATCTGAAAGTTACAGCTCACATTATGTGTCATAAAGAGGAAGTATCGGAGTCTGTTGTCAGTTCATATTTTTCTAAGCTCCTGTATAATCATGCTGTTAAGATCAACTAAAACAGTTCAACAAAGCAGTCAAAAGCTATTTGAAGTGATTGTTTTTTGTTTTGTTTGTTTGTTGTTGTTTTTTTGGAGATTTTTGTTGGCTCAGATATGCTCTTCCTCCACTAGCATGGCAAGTTCTACCACCTAGTCTACATCCTTGGAGATCCAAACTGACATATCAGAAGCGGATCTAGAGGGGGGCTTGGGGGGGGGGGGGGGGGGTTGCAACCCCCCCCCCCAAAAAAAAAAAAACAAAAACAAAAAAAAAAACAAAAAAAAAAATCCGGGGACCATTTTTTTCTTATCTTATCTTTTTTTTTGAAACTTGTAATTTTATTTTTTTCTATTTATGGCAATGACCTCTATACCAAAAATAGGGGTGTTTTAGATGCAAGAAAACGCCATTTTCACACACAGATTTTCAAAAATTCTCCCTACTGTGGGAGGGGGACACCCCCCTCCCACACCCTCCCCCCCTCGCTCACTCCGCTCGCTCAGGCTCGGTCGCTACGCTCCCTCGCATACCGCCCCCAACCCCCTCCTTTATAAAAAGCAAGATCCGCCCCTGCATATCATCTTGATTGTCCTCTCATTGATACAGGTTGCAAACCTAGAGGGTGTCTACAGCATTCAGGACAAGCACTTCTGGACACTGTGCACTGACGTCTACGTAGGGACCCTCAAACTGGAAGTTGCTGCCAAGGCTGACATCAAGTACATCATTACACAAACACACAATATATTTGCTCAGGTGAGTTACTCGGGTCGTGGAGGTCATGTAGTGACAAGTAGGCCTTGCATGTTAGCAAGATGTATAAAGATGTGTAAAGATATATGAAGATGGAAGATTTAGTGCAAAAAGGTGAAGAAAATGCACATAAGAGGATTTTTTTAATGCTGAATTTTTTAATTATGATTATGGATTCATATGATTACCAGATTAAGTTAAATATATTGAAGATGCATTATGAATATTACAATATAATTATCATTTATCATTTTCTGTAACAATTACAGTGAAAAAAATTGTTTGTCAACTGCCCTCTGTAGTGTGTTATGCATATTGTGAGCACTGTCCTTTCAAAAATTATTTGTGTATATTTCTTAAATGTACATGTAACATTGGTTGAAGGCACACATCTGCAGTCATATTTGTGGACAATAAAATATTCAATTCAATTCAATATTCCATGTTTACACTACTCTTGTATAAGAGCCTTATACTGGGGCTCTTCCCATCATGCTGTACCTTATACAGTGGACTCCTGTTTTAACGAAGTCCTCGGGACCAGCAGTTTTCTTTCGTTATATCGAAATTTTTGTATAACTGAACAGATAAACAATAATAATATGAAGAACATAAATGTTGCGGCCTTGATTTTTACTTCGTTGTAACCGGAATTTCGTTATAACCGTGTTCGTAATAACGGGAGTGCACTGTATCGAGTTTCTGACTTTCTGTTTCTTTTAGGCGGGCGTGAGGCAGCTCTACGTCCAGACTGACCACGCAACTGTATGATGAACGTCCAGAGAGAGGTGCCCAACGCTTGACCACCTCTCAAATCCTCGTCAACAATTGCCATGTATTAAATTAAGATATTCCAACATAATGTTTTACATCAACCTTCTTTTATGAGTACACCATTTACCTAAGAGTATTATCTGTATGAAAACATCTTCATTATATTGTTTTTTTTTTTCTTTTCCTGTAAATGTTTGCTCTTTTAACCTTTGAGTTTCTGTTAAACTGTGTATGTACTTTTTGCTGTATATAATTCATAATCATGGCTGCAACTCTGTCACTAACCGAAAGCACCATACTTTGGTCCAAATATTATGTCGCATAACAGCTTGTTGTTTGTGCATTTTTATTCCTTCTACTGTACATTTGTGTTCGGAATTTGTTTTCCTGGCATACAAGCCAAGACAAAACTATACTGTGACTGTGCCGACATGTTACAAGTAGCTTGTGCTTTTAAATCTGCCACAGAGTTTGTCATAGCACGACAGCAATGTAAAGCAAGAAATATTTGTGAATTGGAGCCTTTATCACGGCATTCATTTTCACCAATTGCTCCTGGCATCCAGTGCATTTACGTGTCGACAGGATCTTTCACGTGCATTTTAATTTCGCAAATCTCGACTCTCCCGAAATTAAAATGTTTGCAAAAATTTCTTGTCTTGCAGTAATCTCTGTTGCACTTGCTCTAGGAAATCTGGTGAAATCAGCAAGTTGTGGCACTTCAACCACCAATATTGGGTGTCAAGGTGAAACAATTTTTGAAGAATGACTTGCATGTCACTCATTTATTTAGTACAGAATGGTGTGAAATTGTCAGAGCGCTGGAAGTGTGAAGGAAATTGGGATGTACAACAGAATTCAAGATGGAGAATAGTTGTAATTAGTTTGTACATGTTGACTCTTTCCTTCCTGCTTTTTATTCTCCTGATCAATGAATCAATTTGAAATCACGCCTCACAATTCTACACCAATATCTGACCCTGTATTTGGAATGATGGACATACGCTTTTAAAGAGCAGATTGCTGTCAGGAAATGCCTTTTACAGGTCATAAGCATCTTTGTCACTGTTCTAAGATTGGTCAGGATTATTATGAAAATAAAGAAAAGAGGGTGTTTTTAAGACATCACATTGCATAGATAACCTTTCTTTGTTTTGTACAGATTATGTATTTGTAGATGGCTGTAACATATGGCAAGACTCTACTTAACATACTCTTTGCGATGATGATGATTTGGATTTGCCTGCTGCTAAATTTTCATCATTTCAAAGCCCTTACAATTCAAAATACCATGAGCGGTTTTTACTTCCAATCCGGTGAAGTGTACAAATTTTGTTGGTACCTGTGCCATTGTCTTTTTCGCTCTTATTTTATATAAACCATCTGGAATATTTGCTGATTATCTTTAAAGTGACCTGTGTTTCCATTTATTTCTCTATCATTTTCTGTATTTTGTAGTAGTCTCCAGGAGTAGTACTTTTAGATTTTTTTTTTCCTTTCTACTGGTGCTCTTGCCAGCTGGAAACACACCTTATAAGTGTGCTGCTTGGTTGGTGCAATTTTAGTTCGTGAAGGAGGGAAGTGTGACAAGAGCATTGCGAGTCTATAGGTCTTAAGACTATTAGGTGTGGTTGCTTATTGAGAACTTGCTCAGACTTGAACCATCACCTCCCTTTAAAGTTTCCAAAACAGGTTAAACCTGTCCTACTGAGCACAGAGATGAGTGACTCTTGAAATATCGCATATTTTTAAACATGGACGAGAACTTACCGCAAAAGATAATCCTGATAGATTTTATAAAGACAAATAATTCAATTTTCAATTCAAGTTTTCACAAGAACAACTTATTTAACACGAAGTAATGTTGTGTATCGAGGGGTTTCTTTATTATTTTAGATACTAATCTATTTTATCAGTTCAATTCACTTTGTCACTGAAAATAATATCAGGCTCATGATAAGTATCACATTATGACCATTTGCACCGACAATTAAAAAACAAAAGTATTAATTTGTAGCATAAGTTATTTCATATTTTGTCCTTCATTAAGAAATATAATGTACATACATAGTCTGAAATAACCAAGACATGCAGGTATGTAAACATTAACCAATTTCATTACGGGATCCTCAAGTATGTTGAGATCTAAACAAAAAAGAAGAAAAAAAGTAGGTTAAATTGTGAGTAAAACCTTGTGTGTGGCATCAAAATACTAGATATGAGCATGCCAACAGGTTTAATACAAATCTTGAGTTTTGTAAGCAAATTAATGGTGCCTCTAGACTTCCATATTCAGTTAAACTGATATAATAATTGTTTGATGTTCAAAGTTTATGGTGGCATATCATAAATAAGTGATCTTCAGAAGCTGTGGTTTTAACTCCAGTAATTTAGGATCACAGGCAGTTTGTTGTTTTTGGAGACTGATTCCCTTGCTTCCGTATTTTCAAGTTTTTTATTATTTATTTCCGTTGTGTAATGGCTTTCATTACAACCTTCTCTGACCAAATATGAACAATTGCCAGAATCATCACACAGTACTGATTCCATGTTTAAAGGATACAGCTCTCTAAAATTGTATGCATTTATCAAAGAGAGAATTGTTTCATGAAATCCAACTGCAATAATTTTGAGATTCAGTGATCATTTCATGTGTTATTCAATTCCAAGGTTTTGATCATATCAAATCAAGCTCTTTTTCCACTATCAGAAGTCAGGCCAAGGTGTATCACAGATGCACTCTTTTCCATAAAGAAATGTAGCATACCACTCTCATCACACATTCTCTCTTGAAATTATACATATTGTAGTCCAGACTAACAACTGTCTCTCATCAAACACGGATTTCATACACAAGCATGCACTTGAAAAGAGAGAGATACATAGACATATTCTGTTCATAAACGATATTTGTTTGTTTTATTACTGGATAGACCATGATGTAATGCTATACTTCATAAAACATGAAATAGAGTACACTGGGAATGCTATGAAATTGCACATCTTTTGAACAGTTGGATGGCAAATGAGATGTTTACAAAAAACTATTAACACCCGACACCTGGATCAAACTGTGAGCTTGGCTTTAATAGTGCACTTGCTTTGTCACTGTCTATTAAAGCCATCACTATTTAGTTTTGTTGTTTTGTTTGTGGAGGGGGAGTCATTGATTCTTCTCAGCCTATTGATTTTTGACCCTTGAATTAACATTGAACATGCATTTATTAAGTATCATTCCTCAGTGTTGTGTATGTTATGCTGGATACACTGAATACTTGTCTTGAAATTGTCATCTGTGTGAATATTTTTTTTTTTCTGGTATTCTATAAAGTTGCCAAAGTATATAACAGCAGCTCAAAGAAACTCTTTTTGTTCAAGTTTAGATTTCTTTCAAACACATTTCTTCAAAAATGCATATCCCCAATAAAAACCAGTGTCAACAAGATTCATGTCAAGTATTAATCACATTCAACTTTTAAATCATGTATAAACCTGATGTGAAATGTTACTCGTTTTCTCTTACACTCTACACTGTTGTACGTACGGACATTGTTCATGACGACGATCTGCCTTGGGAAATATTTGAGTGACGTGAGCTTATAAAATACAAATACCTTGTACAGGACTGACTGCAACTATTGTACCATGACTTGTACCTGACAGAAATAAAAATGCAAGGACTCTAACATCACAAACAACCTGAAGTGATTCTTTTCTTTACTGTGTACTGGTATTTACTACAATGCAAGACACCAATAAGTCAGATATTGGGACAAATGTATCTGCAGTTTTTAATATTCACTTTTTCACAAACAAGTGGTGCTCATCAAAGTAGCGGTTTACCGGATATGTGAACATTTACAGAGTTACAATAGATAATACTGTAAAAGTGGAGATTTTTGCATCAGTATTTTTTTTTTTTTTTTGCTCAGACAGTTGACATGAATTTTATGTGTTTAATTCAGCAGAAAGAAAGAGATAACATTATTACCTATCACAAGCAAAACTATTGTTGGCTTTATTTCACATCAATTTCAAGATGTATGAAAGGCAGAAAATTTTCAGCTTTTACAGTAACGGTACTAGATTTCAAGAGACAACTCAGGTGTAATCAGACAACTGAAAAGAAAGTTGCAACCTCATGAAAGCTACACTTAAAAAAAATAAAATATTGTAACAATGTTGCCACTTTTTTAAAACAACCTGAGAGTTCCGCAAAGACACTACATCTTACAAGTGCCTCGGACATTGTGGAGAAATTGGGCCATTTAAAAGAAAAAAAGCGGTTAATGATTGATGGTGCCTCTAAATGTGAAAACATTTGTCACCATATTTACCATACTCAATATATTTCCAACAGACAGCAACACTGAAATGAACCATTATACACAGAAAGCTTCATTTGTGTGTGTGTGTGTGTGTGTGTGTGTGTGTGTGTGTGTGTGTGTGTGTGTGTACAGCAGTCCTTCATTCTCCATTGCTGTTTACATGTGAACACTGTTTCTTACTCATTACACATATACACACTGATCCTTACTCATGGAACCGTCACTCTGTGGGGTCAATTAAATATTCTGTGTTTACGTGATGATAAACTAATGTTATAAAATCATTCAGTGTCCAAATTGTGACAATCATTACTGTAAAAACAAGTAATTTACATCTTGAAGTTGGAAAAAAAAAAGAAATTAATTTAGATAGAGTAATAATCCCATCTGTCAAAGGTCACTTACAAATTGGCAATGTTGGCTACAGCAGAAGGCAAACTAAACTCTCGGTATCTAACAAAGAACTCTTTCTACGTGCTCCAAAGACGTTAAAAACTGGGCAAGTAAAGCATATACAGAAGGCAGCAGTACCAAGACATCTTGGTCTCGGCAAGGACTGCTTGTCCAGATGAACAATTCTGGAAAGATGAGGAAGAATGCCTCGAATAAAGATAACATTAATGCTGTAAAGGCTTTCTTCCGCCGCAGTGGCATTTCAAGGGAGCTTCCATGTGGAGCACAGAAGAAGTCAAAATCAAAACGTGTCCTCGAGTGCTCACTGAAGAAAGCATATAAACATCGTCCACAGGAAGATAAACCATCAGCAAAAATCGCTCTTTCCGCATTCTGTAAACTTAAACCTAAGAATGTCAAAACCAAGGCCACCACCAAACTCAAGCTGTGCCTCGGTGAGCACTGTATCTTGGGGGGGGGGGGGGGAAGGAAAAGAGATGGGTCTCTCATACTATCCAACAGTTTAGAGGCCCTGGCAGTTAGGGGGGAGCAACAAGGAAAATCCTAAGTTCCTCCAAAGGCTCCATCTGTTGTAAGGCATGATGCTGAAGACAGACTACAGCACCACAGAGGAGATGTTGATGACCAACGGCATCTCCTTGGGCTGTTCAGAATCCAGTTTGGACAGTACAAGTAGGTTACTCCCAAAATGTGAATTTAAACTAGAAAAGCAATTAGAACATACTGAACACCTCTTTTTACAGATAAAAACTCTGTGTTTGTTACATTCAGATCAAACGACTAACTGTCGTCTGGCACACGCTACTCGCTCCAGCAAGCTACTTAAAGCAAATGTAATTCACATATCGTTCTTTCTCGTCTTGTCAACTGCATGCTGGAGGACATGTGTAGAGCTGCAGTTTCATGATCAAGTTTGTCAAAACATGACGCCGACTGGACTTTCAAAACTAAGACTTGTTGAATATCAAGTTTCTGCATAATTCGATGCCACTGTGATGATCCAGTGTTTGACAGTTTAGAGGCCCTGGCAGTTAGGAGGGAGCAATAAGGAAAATCCTACATTTCTCTAAAGACTTTTTCTGTTGTACGGCATGAAACCGTTGAGAGATTGCAGAAACATGAAGCTGGAGATGTTGACGACCCACGGTATCTCCTTGGGCAGTTCAAGATACAAATTGGACAGTACAGGTACAAGTAGGTTACTCCCTAAATGTGATTTTAAATTAGAGAAGTGATTAAAACTTTCCGTTTCCTTCGCAACCCAATCTTTCAAATCAATTCTTCCCTTTGTTGTCTTATTTGCCTTATTGTCTCAAACCAGGAAAAGGCCTATAGAATACATCATTCTGTTTCCTTGGAAGATGACAAGGAGATAAGTATAGGTTTATCACATTAATGATGAAGAATGCATTTTTAATATGGAAACACTACAATGTATGCAGCAGAAATTGACACTGACTATATCAGAAGATGGTGTAAGAAATACTACTAAACAGAATGAGAGAGAGAGAGACCAAGATAGCATGGGCAACTAAACCAAAGGTATCTTGCTCCATACAAGAATGTTTTAATTGGTAATAATGATAAAGAAGAGTCTCTGAAATCAGTAATGTGAAACTGTGTATAACAGGCCTATGTACAAGACTGACACATGGATCCTTTAGTCAAGAAGAGGGGATCAAGCTCACTGGAAACTATGAGGACAAAATTGACCCTAAGTCAGATGAGACTAGAAATCCATACCTGCCAACATTTCAAGATGAAATATCTTACTCGTGGATTGCAAAAATCTTATTTTATATGAAAACTGAACTTAAAAATCTTACTTTCAGTCAAATCTTCAGAAAATACACATGAAAGGTATATCTAAATATTTTTTTAAAATCTTACCGGGTATTTCTCTGACAGAAAATCTTATTTTGCTATTTTTAATGTAAAAAATCTTACTGAATCTGATAAAATCTGATTAGTTGGCAAGTATGGAAATCTCTTCAAAGAACTAAGGGAGCACAACAGTCAACTGGCTTAAAGTAACTGGTCACTGAACTAAGAGAAAGGCCAGCTATGAGCAGAGATGGACAATTTAAAGACAATGGGACTAGCAATCTCTTCAAAGAACTGAGAAAGCACAACAGTCAACTGACTAAAAGTAACTAGTCACTGAAAAAAAAAGAGAAGGGAAGGAGCACAATTGCTTGAACACTTGTTATGTATACGTGTTTCAAAATTATGTAATCAATTGACATTTGACAGGAACAATTTCGCCTGTAGTGTTGATGATGTGCATGAACATATATACATGTGTAAATTCCTAGGCAGAGACAGGGCACAGTTCCTTAATTTTTATCAGCAAGGGATAACTGTGAGAACAGCTATTTATAACAACCTTAAAGCTAGAAAGTTGTGTGTGCATTTTAATTTCACAAATTCTGCTAGAACAAAGATTTGCAATTTTATCAAAATTAATAGAATAGTAATTATCAACACTTAATGCACTGGTTTTTAATGGTAATTGCACGGGCGTAAGCTCCAATCTGTGCGATCATGAAGCGAATATTTATTTATATTATTTATTTATTTATATTACTCCCACACATAGCATTTTCGTAAACACAATTTTTTCTTATGGTATGAATGTGCACTGCCATCTTGGTTAACTTTAGTTCACATTTTTTTATTTTTTATTATTTATTTTTTTTTTTGGGGGGGGGGGATGGTTTCTTCAGTTTCATCAACAGGAAGCTTTCGGCTGATGCATGGTGATGCAGTGCAGCTCTCTCAACCCTCCCTTTCTAGGGTCATTACACGTGTGAGCTGAAATTGCTCGCTGGAGGGAAAGAAGTATCACCTTTCCTTCCACTCCTGAGAAGATTCGAGAAGTTTAGGAAGCGATATAGGAGTACAGTGGCTTCCCGGGGGTGATCGGCTGCATCGACTGTACCCACATACACATCCGCAGTCCAGGTGGAGAAGTGGCTCATCTCTTCATCAACCAAATGAGACGTTTCTCCATTAATGTCTAGGTACACCCACATACATTTTAAATAATTTACTATGTTCAAGTCGTGTTAGATTATATGTTATACAAGGACATATTATTCATGCAAATAATATCGCTTTTCATTGCATTTAAAATTTTCCTGAACTCCGTCACGTGAGAAATTATTCCAGTTATGCAATTATTATTTAGATAGTCTTTTGCAATCTGCATTTCAAATTCTTTGCCTTACAGGTTCACAGGAGGGTGATGTGTTCGATATCTTTATAACTAGAGAGTGAATATAGAATTTAACTCTTCTAAGGTTGCATGGACTGTACTATTCATTCAAGGGATGTAGTTCAAAGAATCAAAGGAGTGAAGGATGGAATAATTATTGCTGAATGAATCATATTCCCTTCAATAGAACACACTTGAATAAATAATGCATGCTTTAACACACATTCTCCTGCAGAGTTCTGATAGATCTTATGAGAAAATGTTTCAGTGTTAATTCTCTGTTACATATAACATTATACCCTAACTATTCTAACAAGAAAAAAAAAAAATATTGTAAACTTGATATTTTGCTTGACTGTTGGGCTTGGGTATATACGCATCAGTCACATCCACGTTCGACTGTACAATTTTTTGCTAGGTCCCTATATACACTGAGCAAACTTCTTTTTCCAGATTCTTGATAAGAACGGCGAAGAAGTCTACAGCCAAACTCTGCCTGACAGATATGCAAACAGACCACTCCATCTTGAGAATATGTCCCTTGCAGAGTTTGCCAAGTGGTTTGTTGCTGATGACAGAGAGAAGGAAGATGACAATGTGGCAGATTATCATCCAGATCTCCAGATCTCCTGGAAAACCTGACAGAGAATGATAGACCAAGTCATATCAAACTGGTAAATGGAAGGGGTAAAATGAAGATGGGATGTTTTAAGATATCAAAAGTTCAACGAGGCTTAACATCTAGAAAGATACCGTCACCACAAGCTGATGCTCTATCACCCTTGGCAAAAATAGAGAAGTTGACCTCAAGAATGGACATGCCTCCAACATAAGTCATTATCATGAAGCATGTGATGCTATCGCTACTAGAAGGGAAGAGCTTGAATCATGTGCGGTGCTGATATACTGAAGGTGCTCTTGTTCTAGCCACAAGGGTAACCCCCCTTCAATGGGGTGAGTTCCGCAGGCTAGGACAGAGCCCAGGGGAGCCCCGTGGCCCCTGGCCCCGTGGCCCCCATTCCAGCTGTGGGTCATCAACCACAAAACTACCAACACCCATGGAGCAGCGAGAGTGTGCATCCGTGATGTTGTCTACCGGAAGCTAATGTCATACATCCGGAACGTTCGCCAAGAAATTATACGTTAATCCCATAGAAATTAGTGGGAAGTCCAAAAAGTACCTAAAATTTTGTGTTAATCAATTTTAAGAGAGAGACACAAAGAAAAAGAGAAATACTCCATATGACCTCAGTAAACACCCCAGTGTGATACCAATCACAATTACTGAGATCAAATTTTCTGTTTTGGAGCGTAGACCTAGAATGGAAATAGCGCAGCAGCAGTTACTTCAGTACCCCTCAAACTACACTGTATGCATGTGTGGCAATTGAGAAAGTAGTGCAATGGTGTTTACGTAAGGATTGAGGTGGTGTTTGGTGTCCTATTTTGTGTGTGGCAATTGTGAACGTGCATTGCTACTACTCGGTACTACTAACGTTTTCAGTATATAGTTATATGGATAACAATTGGCAAGAGGTTTTTGAAAATGAAGTAGGATGGTTACATCTGTTATTTTTCATTGAAGCACACAAAGCAGACATAATTTCTCTGAAGGAGCTAGTTAAAATTTTTATATATCAACAATAAGGATGTGCGCCGTAGTGTATGAGTGGGTGCTGTGTATGTGTGGTCTCATGCATACATGCTTGTGTGCCATCATTGTAGCTTTTAGTAACTAAACTTATTGTGAGATGCACTTAATTTGGGTTATTTAGGATAATAGAGAAAATTTCCTTTAATATTTGTTTTATAGTCAAATCTGACATATTGCAAGTAGCAAGAAAAAAATGTATTGATTGCAATATTTTGTCATCTTTGACTTAGTTCTAACTAGGACTTCAAGATTTAGAATCTAGATTGATTGGAAATTATCCATCAGTTTAAAGGGATACATCTACTATGAAGTTGGGTTGTTTTACTTATTCTTAGTTTAGGCTTTATTCTGTTTAAGGCACCCAGAAGACCACATTACGCATCTCCAGCACCAGCAGTGCAGAATCTCTCTATAAAGGGGAGAGATGGGGCATCCATCCGGGAACACAGAGAGACAAAGATTCTTGCAAGAACTCAACTTAACGAAAGCGGACTTGCTGACGATAGCAACGATAGCGACTGGTTAGAATGGGTTGGAGTGGATATGGGGGTGAAGGAGACGTGGTTAGAGGGGGAAGACATAGGGGTGGGGGACGTGGTTGTGGAGGGAGAGGGGAAGGGGGCGGTGAGGAGGGTAGCATAGGAGTGGAGGGAGAGTGGGGTAGCGTTGAAGATAGGAACGGTGATGGGGGGGGGGTGTTGCAGGGAGAGAGCAGGAGGGGGGCAATGTTGAGGAGAGGGAGCCAACACTGCGGAATATTTGAAAGAAACTTAAAGAAACGGAATCTATGCTAATTGACCTCAGGAACAGAATGGAAAGGCCACAGGCACAGGCGATCCAGGAAGGTGCAAGGGAGGACGTGGGTGTTCGGGATGGCGGTCTGCCAGAGCATGAGCTCCTGTTAATGAAGGCGCGACCACATTCCGAGCAAAATTTCGCAAAGAAATTGATGACCGCCCTCGTGCCAGGCGATATTCTGGCAGGCTCTAATTGCACGGGGGCGCGGGTTCATAATTCGAGGAGGGGGGGCCGTGCAGTTAATTAATGCACAGACACTGGAATACGTCATCAAAACGACGTACAGACTGTTTGCTATCGAGGCGTGTGACAGAAGAAAAGTATACTCTTAAGATCGTGAACGCCATCAATATGCATTGTCGGCGCCTTCATGTAACTGGTTACAACGCGCGACTGCTTTTGGACAAAGTTTTGAGGGGTAAGGGATCAAAATTCATGAAGAAAATTGTAATTAAAACGTAATGTCCTAATCTATTCGAAATTGTCTATTTTTCACGTGTAATGGTTTTGATATTTTTTTGTCTTCGGCGCTTGATTAATTTCCTATATAATATTTCAATAGAATGATGGAAATGCGTCACTAAGCCGTGGTATTAGGCCTTCATAATTTCTATCATCTCGACTCCATGTCCATACATTATAGCAAACATGACGGGAGTAACCAAGCATAGGTATTTGTGAGTTCCTGTTGTTTTGTTTGTTTGTTCGTTATTGAGGGGTGGGGTGCGTACTTGTGAGCGGGAGGAATGAATCTAGATGTGGTTTGCATCTGGATGGGATACTGTACTATACATTATATGGGAATAGGGGACAGGGCTTGCAACAGGGAATAGGTAAGGGGGAATTCAACGGAGGGAGGAAGGCTATCATGGCAGGCCAAAAAGTGAGCGGTAAAATTAGACATTTCTGTTTGGGTCATGATGATGACTTTTGTACTGATCTTTGTTCACTCTGTTTTAGATCTGAAACTGAAATTCATGTAATTTACTTGTTTCATTTTATGTCAAATAATCTACCTTAATTCTTATTTCGAAAGCCACATTTTTAAATGAATCAACTAGCTGAGAACTATGTGTTTATTTGTGATGAGTTGTGATATGTTACAAAAATATGTTTCATTTATCATGTTAATTGACAAGAGATACTCTTCAAAAGACGTCCCCATTACTGGGGAACAGCAAACTGCAGTGAAGGAATCTAAAATTTTGCTGCCAAGAGTGCCTAATTGGGCAGGTAGGGACATATCAAACGCCACAAAGTAGGAAAGGCAGAGAAAATAAGTGAAAGTGTTCTGACCCAAGAGGAGTTGGGAAAATGCACGCAACCAATGGAAATTGCTGCTGTAAAAGCTGTTGACAAACTGATGGAGCAGACAGACATATCTTGGCATAAAGTCAGGGATCTCTGTGATTACCTGCTTCTACATGTATTTCTATCATATGCTCACAGAGGAGGTGTTCCATCAAATATGACTATTGAAGAAGTTGAAAAGGCCGAGCATCATGCAGAAGAAGGGGTGTCTGTCATTGAGATGGAAAATCACAAGACTTAAGATATTGTACCTTTAGAAAGGCCCACAATGTCCTAAATAGTGCTGCTTACAACTGGCTGCAAGTGTGCTTCAAGTTTAGCAAATGCAGATCTCCTGGATACCAGGATGACCCTCAAAGGCCTGTGCTACTAGGCACCTGCCTAGTAGCAAAGTGGGATCAAAGCAGAGATTGACAATTCAAAAAAATGGGACAAGCAATCTCTTCAAAGAACTATTAAAGGAAGCACACAACAGTGAACTGACTTAATGTACCAGGTCACTAAACGAAGAGAAAAGCCAGCTACGAGCAGAGATTGACAATTTAAAGACAATGGCCCGAATTCACGAAGGTGGTACAAATGAAACCATGGTTTAAACCATGGACAAAAACCATGGAATGCCAAGTGTCGCATGCCGATATTTCGCTACGAAATCAGTCATTTCGTCGATGAAATGATTATTTTGTAAAGAAATGACAACATTTTGTAACTAAATGAACATTTCGTCCACGAAATGATAATTTCGTTAACGAAACAGTCATTTTGTCGACGAAATGACCAATTTCGTAACGAAATATTCTGTTTGACACTTGGCGCTCCATGGTTTTTGTCCATGGTTTAGACCATGGTTTTGTTTGTACCACCTTTGTGAATTCGGGCCAATGGGACTAGCCACCTCTTCAAAGAACTAAGGAGACACAACAGTCAACTGGTCAAAAGTAACTGGTCACTGAACACAGAGAAAGGCCAGCTATGAGGAGAGATTGACAATTTAAAGACAATGGGACTAGCAGTCTCTTCAAAGAACTGAGGAAGCACAACAGTCAACTGGCCAAGAGTAACTGGTCACTGACCAAGTGCTAGCTATGAGCAGAGGAAGACATTGACCTTCGTTCTGCTAAAAACTAAGACCGAGTTTAAACCCATGTCTGGTCTAAAGTGGGTTTAAACCTGGGTTTAAAACACCTAGCTTAAACCCACTTTAGACCCAGGTTTAATTTGTGTTCTAAAGTCTAGTTGTGGTCTAAATGGGTTCAGATGAAACCTACCCAGGGGGAAGTTTAATCTGAGTTTAACGATGGCTGAGTTATAAGATGCTCCGCAGTGTCAAGCGAGATATCGAGAAATAGTCAATTTAGCTGATCAAGTTGTTGAGCAACCACTTTGACAGTATCGCGCAAACGACTTTGATATGTACAATGAAGGGGAATTTCTGCAGCGATGTCGTTTTACGAAGCTCACTGTTGCTGTAATCACAGATCAATTGAATTAGCTCCTTGTCTCAAACCGAAACGCACTGACCGTATTCCCCAGCAATTACAGGTTCTTGCAGCCTTACGATTCTCTGCAGTCAGTGAGTACAAATTACAATCGTAGTTCTAGTTCTGTTCTATCTGTGCGTTTCTTAAACTTGAACATGACTTTTCTTCACAGCTGTTATTGCTCATAAACTCTGATTAATTTAGCAAGAGGAATAATACTCTATAGTGAAATAACATATGACTTATGGGGCACACGTACCCACACGCACGGGAACACGTACGTGCCCGAACACGTATTGTCTTGATGACACGGACCAGCAGGGCCGTGGTGTCATGGAGCGGAGGCCGAGTCTAAACCGAGAGAGAGAAGCCAGGACCCGGACCGGAACGGACCACCCACCTAGTCCCTCCCAGATCCCCAGCGTGCGGTAGTGAGGGAGATCCCCCTAGACCGTCTCCTGTTGGAAACAGATGCGCCCCACCTCGCCCCTCATCCCGGCATGCGTTACAACATGCCACGCTTCCTGGGTGAATTCACATAACTGGAGGATGTGGGGAGATCAGAACTGAGCATTTCAGCACTGTTCCCAGAAACAGAAAGTGACAAAAGTTAGGATGAAGAGAAACAAGAATTCAGACAGAAATAATTGATGATAAATGTTTCAGACAGATTTGACCCAATGTGTGATATGCCCAGCATGCTACTTTAAGCATTTGAATATTGATATGTATGTGGTTGTTATCGAGACCAATTGTTTGGTATTTAATGTGTACTGTGAAATGTTTTCTTGGTTGAAGTGAGGAAAAATTAAATTATGTTTAAATGTAAGAATATGTATAGTATGGTATAATTAATGAGGGTGTATGTCAGGCGCTTAGGAACTCTGTAGTAAGTGTGGTAAAAAATGTAAATTATTATTATCATTATGTGTTAGCCAGTTCTCGGCTTAGCGGTGGAAAGTTTGAATACCCTAATGTTATTTTTCGGTACCTTTACAAAAGAGTTTACATGTATAACTATCAGAACTTAGCTCAACATTGCCAATAATGTCAGGGAGGGGTATAGTTGCCGGCTGCAACAACAGTTTGGAGGATAGTGTCAGTGTGTATCTCATTCCTTAGGATACAAGTCTTGGAAAGATTTGGACTGAAAACGTAAAAGTGACGAGAGCAAACTTATACGGCCCTAGAGACTATGAAATTGTGTTAAGTTGTCCACCCCCCCCCCCCCCCTGTTAAGTTAAGTTATTAAAAATAGGTTTCTACATGGTGTTAATGATTTTACCTCACCCTCAGTATACAGGGGGTGGGAATCTAATTTTACATGGCGGATAAAATTTATCTAATAGTAATCTAAGTTGTAATGTTAATTTTGTATGTTGGATTAGGGTTTGGGAATGTCTTTGCTTTTATACTTCCAATTATATAACGTTTGAGTAATTTTGTGTTTTAATTGTTGGTTGATAGTACACTTCTGGTTCTCCTGTGCTAACTGTTGTTTAATTTTTGGGGTGCTATGATGATTTAAATTTCATAAATTGAATTATTGTTGATCTCTTTTCCAGATTTCTCGCTCGCTATAGGGAGACCAAAAACATAATGCCAAAGCCGAGACCGCGTCCAAAAAGTAAACTAGATCCATACGCCCAGCTCATCGACAAGGCGTATGACAACGATAATGAGCTTAGCGCTTCCAAGTTTCGACAGATTCTCATCGAGCTGTATGGCGTGAGTGTGTCTACTTTGACAATCAAAAGATACCAGCGTCAGCTTGGTTGGATTACTTGTCGCCCTAAAGTGGTGCATGTGGTTCGCGAGGTTAACTGTCAGCTTCGAGTGACCCAATGTAAGGCCTTAATGAACCAGTCCTTGATACAGGTTGTAGAGAGCTTCAGCAACGTGATATTTTCAGATGAATGTTCCACGCAGCTGTTTCGAAATGATCGAGTCAGCTTTCGGAAAAGGGGCAAGCCGCAAAAATTCTCCAAGCGTCCAAAACATCCCGGGAAAGTACATGTGTGGAGTGCCATTTCCCGACGCAGGGCTTCACAATTCCTGACTTTCACCGGTAACATGAATGAAGATTCCTATTGCGAGCACGTTCTCGAGGGCACCCTGAAGCCATTCATCCATGCCAAATTTCCCGACAGCCACCGCTTCAAGCAAGACAATGACCCCAAGCACGCTTCGAGAGCTGCGAGGTCCAGCATGGAGCGGAATGACATTGTCTGGTGGATAACTCCACCAGAATCACCAGATCTCAATCCCATTGAAATGATGTGGGCACAGAAGGAAGGCAGACAGGGTACTAAATGATACCCAACATTATGTGTTAGCCAGTTCTAGGCTTGGTGGTGGAAAGTTTGAATACCCAAATGTTATTTTTCGGTACCGTTACAAAAGAGTTTACATGTATAACTATCAGAACTTAGTTCAACATTGCCAATAATGCCAGGGAGGGGTATAGTTGCCGGCTGCAACAACGTTTTGAAGGATAGTGTCAGTGTGTATCTCTTTCCTTAGGAATCAAGTCTTGGAAAGATTTGGACTGCGAACGCAAAAGTGACGAGGGCAAACTTATACGGCCCTAGAGACTATGAAATTGTGTTAAGTTGCCCCCCCCCCCCCCCCCCCGTCAAGTTGAGTTATTAAAATAGGTTTTTACATGGTGTTAATGATTTTACCCCATCCCCTGTATACAGGGGGTGGGAATCTAATTTTACATGGCGGATAAAATTTATCTAATAGTAATCTACATGTAAGTTGTAATGCTAATTTTGTATGTTGGATAATGGTTTGTGAATGTCTTTGCTTTTATATTTCTAAATATATAACATTTGCGTAATTTTGTGTTTTAATTGTTGGTTGAAAGTACACTTCTGGTTCTCCTGTGCTAACTGTTGTTTAATTTTTGGGGTGTTACTATAATTTAATTTTCATAAATTGAATTATTGTCGATCTCTTTTCAAGGTTTCTCGCTCGCTATAGGGAGACCAAAAACATAATGCCAACTGTCAGCTTCGAGTGACCCATTGTAAGGCCTTAATGAACCAGTCCTTGATACAGGTTGTAGAGAGCTTCAGCAACGTGATATTCTCTGATGAATGTTCCACGCAGCTGTTTCGAAACGATCGAGTCAGCTTTCGGAAAAGGGGCAAGCCGCAAAAATTCTCCAAGCGTCCCAAACATCCTGGGAAAGTACTTGTGTGGAGTGCCATTTCCCGACGCAGGGCTTCACAATTCCTGACTTTCACCGGTAACATGAATGCAGATTTCTATTGCGAGTATGTACTCGAGGGCACCCTGAAGCCATTCATCGATGCCAAATTTCCCGACAGCCACCGCTTCATGCAAGACAATGACCTCAAGCACACTTCAACAGCTGCGAGGTCCAGCATGGAGCGGAATGACATTGTCTAGTGGATAACTCCACCAGAATCACCAGATCTCAACCCCATCGAAATGATGTGGGCACACATGAAGTCATGGGTTCAGAGCCGGGCGCCCACTTCTATAGACCGACTGTCCAGAATAGATCCATGACTACAGAAGAACCAAAGTAACGACGGCACTCTGCAACAAATTCATAAATCACCTGAACAAGGTGGTCCCTGCGGTAATCGAGAACGAAGGAAGGCAGACAGGGTACTAAACGATACCCAAAATTACAACAAATGGCTCTTTTCAGAGCCACAAACAGCTCTTTTCAAAGCCAACAACCCACAACGGCTCTTTTCAGAGCAAACACATTACCAAAATTGAATTCTAAAGGAACTCTCTTAATTGAAAATTGCTTTTCTTTTAATATCATCAGAAAATCCGTCAAATCTGACATATTGCAAGTAGCAAGAAAAAAATTTATTGATTGTAATATTTTGTTGATCTTAGACTTAGTTCTAATTAGGTCTTACAGATTTAGAATCTAGATTAATTGGAAATTATCCATTAGTTTACAGGGATAAATCTACCATTATATTGGGCTGTTTTGCTTATTTTTAGTTTAGTTTATTCTGTTTGGGCACTCAGAAGACCGCATAATGCATCTCCAGCAGCAGTGCAGGATCTCTCTGGAGAGGGGAGAGACGAGGCATCCATCAGGGAACACGGAGAGACAAAGGTTCTTGCTAGAAGCGAATTTGATGACAGCGGACTTGCTGACAATAGCAACGATAGCGACTGGCTAGAATGGCTTGGAGTGGATATGGGGGTGAAGGAGACGAGATTAGAGAGGGAAGAAACAGGGGAGGGAGGCGTGGTTGTGGGAGAGGGAGAGGGGGAGGGGGGTGGTGAGGAGGGTAGCATAGGAGCGGAGGGAGAGGGGGCAGTGTTGAAGAGAGGGATGGTGATGGGGGGGGGGGGGGGGGTTGTTGCAGGGAGAGAGCAGGAGGGGGGCAATGTTGGGGAGAGGGAGCCAACACTGAAATGGAATGCATGTTGATGGACCTTCGGAACAGAATGGAAAGGCCACCAGGCACAGGCAATCCAGGAAAGTGCAAGGGAGGACGTGGGTGTTCAGGATGGCGGTCTACCGGAGCATGAGCTCCTGTTAATGAAGGCGCGATCACATTCCATGCAAAATTTCGCAAAGAAATTGATGACCGCCCTCGTGCCCGACGATATTCTGGCACGCTCTAATTGCACGGGGGCGCGGGTTCATAATTCGAGAAGGGGGGCCGTGCAGCCAATTAATGCACAGACACTGGAATAAGTCATCAAAACGACGTACAGATTGTTTGCCATCGAGGCGTGTGATGAAGAAAAGTATACTCTAAGATCGTGAACGCCATTAATATGCATTGTCAGCGCCTTCACGCAATTGGTCACAACGAGTCAATGCTTTTGGACAAAGTTTGGAGGGGTAAGGGATCAAAATTCATGAAGAAAATTGTAATTAAAACATAAAGTCCTAATCTACTCGAAATTGTCTATTTTTTGTGTGTAAGTTATTCTTATCATTATGTGTTGGCCAGTTCTAGGCTTAATGGTGGAAAGTTTGAATACCTAATGTTATTTTTCGCTAACTTTACAAAAGAGTTTACATGTGTAACTATCAGAACTTGGTTCAACATTGCCAATAACGCCAGGGAGGGGTATAGTTGCCAGCTGCAACAACATTTTGAAGGATAGTGTCAGTGTGTATCTCTTTCCTAAGGATACAAGTCTTGGAAAGATTTGGACTGTGAAGGTAAAATTGATGAGGGCAAAGCCGCGAAAATAGTGTCAGTGTGTATCTCTTTCCTAAGGATACAACTCTTGGAAAGATTTGGACTGCGAAGGTAAAATTGATGAGGGCAAACTTATACGGCCCTAGTGACTGAAATTGCATTAAATTGTCCCCTCCCACTTGTTAAGTTAAGTAGAGTTATTAAAATTGGTTTCTACATGGTGTTAAGATTTTACCCCTCCCAACGTATACAGGGGGTGGGAATCTAATTTTGTATGGCGGATAAAATTTATTCAATAGCAATCTAAGTTGTAATGTTAATTTTGTATGTTGGATTAGGGCTTGTGAATGTCTTTGCTTTTATATTTCTAATTATATAACATTTGAGTAATTTTGTGTTTTAATTGTTGGTTGATACATAGTACACTTCTGGTTCTCCTGTGCTATCTGTTGGTTAATTTTTGGGGTGTTAAGTTGATTTAAATTTCATAAATTGAGGTATTGCTGATCTTTTTTTCTGCTGTGCTTAATGCATGCTTGCTGGATTTGGGCCATTGCCCAAATAATTTAAGGAGGGGGGATGTGCAGCCAATCAATGCACAGACACTGGTATACGTCGTACTTGGTACCAAGAGATAATAGAGATTGTGCGTTTGAATATAATCGAGAAACTGGGACCATCAGCGATCGCCAGACGGCTGAAGAGAGAAGATATACAAGTTACGCGAGAGTCCATTTCCAGGTTTCTCGCTTGCTACAGGGAGACCAAAAACATCACGCTGAAGCCGAGACCGCGTCCAAAAAGTAAACTGGACACATACGCTGAGCTCATTGACAAGGCGTATGACAATGATAATGAGCTTAGCGCTTCCAAGCTTCGACAGATTCTCATCGAGTTGTATGGCATGAGCATGTCTACTTCAACAATCAAAAGATACCGACGTCAGCTCGGTTGGATTACTTGTCGCCCTAAAGTGGTGCATATGGTTCGCGAGGTTAACCGTCAGCTGCGAGTGACCCATTGTAAGGCCTTAATGAACCAGTCCTTGACACAGGTTGTAGAGAGCTTCAGCAACGTGATATTTTCAGACGAATGTACCGCGCAGCTGTTTCGAAATGGTCGAGTCAGCTTTCAGAAAAGTAGCAAGCCGCGAAAATTCTCCCAGCGTCCAAAACATCCCGGGAAGGTACATGTGTGGGGTGCCATTTCCCGTCGCGGGGCCTCACAATTCCTGACTTTCACCAGTAATATGAATGCGGATTTCTACTGCGAGCACGTACTCGAGGGCACCCTGAAGCCATTCATCGATGCCAAATTTCCCGACAGCTACCGCTTCATGCAAGACAACGACCCCAAGCACACTTCAAGAGCTGCCAGGTCCGCCATGGAGCGGAATGGCATTGTCTGGTGGAAAACACCACCAGAATCACCAGATCTCAACCCCATCGAAATGATGTAGGCACACATGAAGTCGTGGGTTCAGAGCCGGGCGCCCACTTCTATAGACCAACTGTCCGAGTACATCCATGACTACAGAAGAACCCAAGTAACGACGGCACTGTGCAACAAATTCATAAATCACCTGAACAAGGTGGTCCCAGCGGTAATCGAGAACAAAGGAAGGCAGACAGGGTACTAAACGATACCCAAAATTACAACAAACGGCTCTTTTCAGAGCCAACAAACAGCTCTTTTCAAAGCCAACAACCCACAACGGCTCTTTTCAGAGCAAACACATTACCAAAATTGAATTCTAAAGAAACTCTCTCAATTGAAAATTGCTTTTCTTTTAATATTGTCTGAAAATCCGTCAAATTTGACATATTGCAAGTAGCAAGAAAAAATTTGATTGTAATATTTCGTTGATCTTAGACTTAGTTCTAATTAGGTCTTACAGATTTAGAATCTAGATTAATTGGAAATTATCCATTAGTTTAGAGGGTAAATCTACCATTATATTGGGCTGTTTTGCTTATTTTTAGTTTAGTTTATTCTGTTTGGGGCACTCAGAAGACCACATGACGCATCTCCAGCAGCGGTGTAGGATCTCTCTGGAGAGAGGAGAGACGAGGCATCCATCAGGGAACACCGAAAGACAAAGGTTCTTGGTAGAACCGAATTTGATGACGGCGGACTTGCTGACAATAGCAACGATAGCGACTGGTTAGAATGGCTTGGAGTGGATATGGGGGGTGAAGGAGACGAGATTAGAGGGGGAAGAAACAGGCGAGGGGGACGTGGTTGTGGGAGGGAGAGGAGGGTGGTGTGGGAGAGGGAGAGGGGGAGGGGGTTGGTCTTGGGTAGGGAGAGGGGGAAGGGGGGGGTGGTGATGAGGGTAGCATAGGAGCAGAGGGAGAGGGGGGCAGTGTTGAAGAGAAGGATGGTGATGGGGGGGGGGGGGGGTTGTTGCAGGGAGAGAGCAGGAGGGGGCAATGTTGGGGAGAGGGAGCCAACACTGAAATGGAATGCATGTTGATGGACCTTCGGAACAGAATGGGAAGGCCACCAGGCACAGGCGATCCAGGAAGGTGCAAGGGAGGACGTGGGTGTTCAGGATGGCGGTCTGCCGGAGCATGAGCTCCTGTTAATGAAGGCGTGATCACATTCCAAGCAAAATTTCGCAAAGAAATTGATGACCGCCCTCGTGCCCCGCGATATTCTGGCACGCTCTAATTGTGAGGGGGCGCGGATTCCTTGAGGAGGGGGGCCGTGCAGCCAATTAATGCACAGACACTGGAATATGACATCAAAACAACGTACAGATTGTTTGCCATCGAGGCGTGTGATAGAAGAAAAGTATACTCTAAGATCGTGAACGCCATCAATATGCATTGTCAGCGCCTTCACGCAATTGGTCACAACGAGTCAATGCTTTTGGACAAAGTTTGGAGGGGAAAGGGATCAAAATTCATGAAGAAAATTGTAATTAAAACATAAAGTACTAATCTATTCGAAATTGTCTATTTTTTGTGTGTAAGTTATTCTTATCATTATGTGTTAGCCAGTTCTAGGCTTAGTGGTGGAAAGTTTGAATACCCTAATGTTATTTTTCGCTAACTTTACAAAAGAGTTTACATGTGTAACTATCAGAACTTGGTTCAACATTGCCAATAACGCCAGGGAGGGGTATAGTTGCCAGCTGCAACAACATTTTGAAGGATAGTGTCAGTGTGTATCTCTTTCCTAAGGATACCAGTCTTGGAAAGATTTGGACTGTGAAGGTAAAAGTGACGATGGCAAACTTATACGGCCGTAGAGACTATGAAATTGCGTTAAATTGTCCCCCCCCCCCCCCCCCCCCCCTGTTAAGTAGAGTTATTACAATTGGTTTCTACATGGTGTTAAAGATTTTACCCCTCCCAACGTATACAGGGGGTGGGAATCTAATTTTGTATGGCGGATAAAATTTATTCAATAGCAATCTAAGTTGTAATGTTAATTTTGTATCTTGGATTAGGGCTTGTGAATGTCTTTGCTTTTATATTTGTAATTATATAACATTTGAGTAATTTTGTGTTTTAATTGTTGGTTGATAGTACACTTTTGGTTCTCCTGTGCTATCTGTTGGTTAATTTTTGGGGTGTTAAGTTGATTTAAATATCATAAATTGAAGTATTGCTGATCTTTTTTCTGCTGTGCTTAATGCATGCTTGCTGGATTTGGGCCATTGCCTAAATAATTCAAGGAGGGGGGATGTGCAGCCAATCAATGCACAGACACTGATATACGTCGTACTTGGTACCAAGAGATAATAGAGATTGTGCATTTGAATATAATCGAGAAACTGGGACCGTCAGCGATCGCCAGACGGCTGAAGAGAGAAGATATACAAGTTACGCGAGAGTCCATTTCCAGGTTTTTCGCTTGCTACAGGGAGACCAAAAACATCACGCTGAAGCCGAGACCGCGTCCAAAAAGTAAACTGGACCCATACGCTGAGCTCATTGACAAGGCGTATGACAATGATAATGAGCTTAGCGCTTCCAAGCTTCGACAGATTCTCATCGAATTGTACGGCGTGAGCGTGTCTACTTCAACAATCAAAAGATATGCAAGACAACGACCCCAACCACACTTCAAGAGCTGCAGGGTCTGGCATGGAGCGGAATGGAATTGTCTGGTGGAAAACACCACCAGAATCACCAGATCTCAACCCTATCGAAATGATGTGGGCACACATGGAAGTCGTGGGTTCAGAGCTGGGCGCCCACTTCTATAGACCAACTGTCCGAGTACATCCATGACTACAGAAGAACCCAAGTAACGACGGCACTGTGCAACAAATTCATAAATCACCTGAACAAGGTGGTCCCTGCGGTAATCGAGAACAAGGGAAGGCAGACAGGGTACTAAACGATGCCCAAAATTACAACAAACGTCTCTTTTCAGAGCAAAAAAACGGCTCTTTTCAAAAAGTAAACTGGACCCTTACGCCGAGCTCATTGACAATGCTAATGAGCTTAGCGCTTCTAAGCTTCGACAGATTCTCATTGAGTTGTACGGCGTGAACGTGTCTACTTCGACAATCAAAAGATACCGACGTCAGCTTGGTTGGATTACTTGTCGCCCTAAAGTGGTGCATATGGTTCGCAAGGTTAACCGTCAGCTTCGAGTGACTCATTGTAAGGCCTTACTGAACCAGTCCTTGACGCAGGTTGTAGAGAGCTTCAGCAATGTGATATTTTCAGACGAATGTTCCGCACAGCTGTTTCGAAATGGTCAAGTCAGCTTTCAGAAAAGGGGCAAGCCGCGAAAATTCTCCCAGCGTCCCAAACATCCCGGGAAGGTACATGGGTGGGGTGCCATTTCCCGTCGCAGGGCCTCACAATTCCTGACTTTCACCAGTAATATGAACAGGATTTCTACTACGAGCACGTACTCGAGGGCACCCTGAAGCCATTCATCGATGCCAAATTTCCCGACAGCTACCGCTTCATGCAAGACAACGACCCCAAGCACACTTCAAGAGCTGCGAGGTCCGCCATGGAGCGGAATGGCATTGTCTGGTGGAAAACACCACCAGAATCACCAGATCTCAACCCCATCGAAATGATGTGGGCACACATGAAGTCGTGGGTTCAGAGCTGGGCGCCCACTTCTATAGACCAACTGTCCGAGTACATCCATGACTACAGAAGAACCCAAGTAACGACGGCACTGTGCAACAAATTCATAAATCACCCGAACAAGGTGGTCCCTGCGGTAATCGAGAACGAAGGAAGGCAGACAGGGTACTAAACGATACCCAAAATTACAACAAACGTCTCTTTTCAGAGCAAAAAAACGGCTCTTTTCAAAAAGTAAACTGGACCCTTACGCCGAGCTCACTGACAATGCTAATGAGCTTAGCGCTTCTAAGCTTCGACAGATTCTCATTGAGTTGTACGGCGTGAACGTGTCTACTTCGACAATCAAAAGATACCGGCGTCAGCTTGGTTGGATTACTTGTGGCCCTAAAATGGTGCATATGGTTCGCAAGGTTAACCGTCAGCTTCGAGTGACTCATTGTAAGGCCTTACTGAACCAGTCCTTGACGAAGGTTGTAGAGAGCTTCAGCAATGTGATATTTTCGGACAAATGTTCCGCACAGCTGTTTCGAAATGGTCAAGTCAGCTTTCAGAAAAGGGGCAAGCCGCGAAAATTCTCCCAGCGTCCCAAACATCCCGGGAAGGTACATGCGTGGGGTGCCATTTCCCGTCGCAGGGCCTCACAATTCCTGACTTTCACCAGTAATATAAACAGGATTTCTACTGCGAGCACGTACTCGAGGGCACCCTGAAGCCATTCATCGATGCCAAATTTCCTGAGAGCTACCGCTTCATGCAAGACAACGACCCCAAGCACACTTCAAGAGCTGCGAGGTCCGGCATGGAGCGGAATGGCATTGTCTGGTGGAAAACACCACCAGAATCACCAGATCTCAACCCCATCGAAATGATGTGGGCACACATGAAGTCGTGGGTTCAGAGCTGGGCGCCCACTTCCATAGACCAACTGTCCGAGTACATCCATGACTACAGAAGAACCCAAGTAACGACGGCACTGTGCAACAAATTCATAAATCACCTGAACAAGGTGGTCCCTGCGGTAATCGAGAATGGAGGAAGGCAGACAGGGTACTAAACGATACACAAAATTACAACAAATGGCTCTTTTCAAAGCCAACAACCAAATGGAGTAGGTGGGGCCTCTTCCTGGTGACTGCAACATTCCTAAGAATGTCCAGCCAGTCATGAAAAAAATTTACCACTAGGCTGCCACATTATCATCACAATCACAGTGTCACCACTTCAAACAGACTCACAATTTCTTCATGAATGCTCGGGAAGCTCTCAACAGACCTCAATTCAAAGCATTCCTACGGACAAATCTACATGAGAAGACAGAGGAAAAGCGGCAGATCTTTTCACAGAATCTAGCCACACAAGGTGAGATGTACCGCCTTTGGAATGATTTCATCCATCGTGACATGTGGGGCTCCATAGAAACTCTCCTTGCCTAATCCAGTTGGCAATTGGAATCTCCATATGTTGGCTCTCAAGATGATGGCACCACTCTTTCATGCATACGACCGACCTATATACCCACGGATCATTCCCATGCACCTTCATGACACCATGGAAATGCCACCATCGCTTGAGCATCGAAACAAAGGTGGATTCTCAATCTATCTCCCTAACAGAGCCATGATACAAAGAAATTTCTGCAAACATGTCCTTCCATCATCCTCAAACAGAAAGAATGCAAGCAGCCATTGAAAAGCAAATGTTGCATTGCACATGGATGCTCTCTCTCTGAGACTGTGAGCTGTAACCCACACAGACCCCCAGAACTATTTGTCTTCACACACTGATTTCTTTGCAGCCAGCAGATGAAATACTAACACATGACATGCACGACTTCTATGAAATATGAAAGAAGGATTCAAATTCCTTTACTAGTATACTGAAGAGATTTCTACAATAATCCTCGGCACAAGCTCCAAGGAGATGCCTTGGTTTAAGAAGTGGACTGTAATCCGCACAGACCCCCACAATACTCATCTTCACATACTGATTTCTTTGCAGCCAGCATCTGAAATACAAACACAAGACAGGAACAATTTCTATGAACTAGGAGAGAAGGATTCAGATTCCTTTATACTGAACTGAATTCTACAACAACCTTCAGCACAAGCTTCACGGAGGTGCCTTGGTCTTAGAACATTTCCACCAAAGCAGCCCAGGAGAACAGAAGCACACAAAAAAAATATGAATAAATGTTTTAAGAGGCAGTCTGCCTTTGAGCTCAATTTGCACCTACAAAAAAGACTGTTAGCCCCATTCTCAACCTTGGGGAGTACATACAACAACCACTTGCCATAGCAAAATCATGCAACACCCGTCTACAAGAAACACTATGTAAGTTTATATTATTAATGTGATTTTAATTTCATTTATGACTTTGATGTAAAGCAACCGAATCAGCCTTCGAGCTGCTGGATTGTTATTTTATATTTTCACAATAAACCACCACGTCCAAAAAGTAAACTGGACCCATATGCTGAGCTCATTGACAAGGCGTATGACAATGATAATGAGCTTAGCGCTTCCAAGCTTTGACAGATTCTCATCGAGTTGTACGACGTGAGCATGTCTACTTCAACAATCAAAAGATACCGACGTCAGCTTGGTTGGATTACTTGTTGCCCTAAAGTGGTGCATATGGTTCGCCAGGTTAACCGTTAGCTTCGAGTGACTCATTTTAAGGCCTTAATGAACCAGTCCTTGACGAAGGTTGTAGAGAGCTTCAGCAACATGATATTTTCAGACGAATGTTCTGCGCAGCTGTTTCGAAATGGTCAAGTCAGCTTTCAGAAAAGGGGCAAGCCGCGAAAATTCTCCCAGCGTCCCAAACATCCCGGGAAGGTACATGTGTGGGGTGCCATTTCCCATCGCAGGGCCTCACAATTCCTGACTTTCACCAGTACTATGAACGCGGATTTCTACTGCAAGACGTACTCGAGGACACCCTGAAGCCATTCATCGATGCCAAATTTCCCGACAGCCACCGCTTCATGCAAGACAACGACCCCAAGCACACTTCAAGAGCTGCGAGGTCCGGCATGGAGCGGAATGGCATTGTCTGGTGGAAAACACCACCAGAATCACCAGATCTCAACCCCATCGAAATGATGTGGGCACACATGAAGTCGTGGGTTCAGAGCTGGGCGCCCACTTCTATAGACCAACTGTCCGAGTACATCCATGACTACAGAAGAACCCAAGTAACGACGGCACTGTGCAACAAATTCATAAATCACCTGAACAAGGTGGTCCCTGCGGTAATCGAGAAGAAAGGAAGGCAGACAGGGTACTAAACGATACCAAAAATTACAACAAACGTCTCTTTTCAGAGAAGAAGGTTAGCCCCATTCTCAACCTTGGGGAGTACATACAACAACCACTTGCCATAGCAAAATCATGCAACACCTGTCTACAAGAAACGCTATGATGGTGTCTTCAAGGCAAAACCTTCTGAAAGAGTGGCACCCAGACTGCATTATTCTTGAGGGCATGTTTATGATCAATGCATCTCCATTGCCATGCCACAAGACTTCCCAATATTATGCGGGCAGAATCATAACATCATCTCTCCCATAATACCTAGAACAAAAAATGTCAGAAATACACATCATATTTGACCACCCTGATCGCAATGGCCGAAGTCCAAAAACTCTTGAGCAGTTGAGGAGGAATGAGCAACTTCAAGGAGACAAAGATACATACAGCAGCATCACCTCCAACACACCCCTTCCATCAAACTGGAGGAAGTTTCTTGCAAACAACAATCAGAAACTGACTGATAAACTTCCTCTCAAGAGCAATCCCACATGTAAACTAGGATCTGTCGCAAGAGAAGCATTAACAATCAAGTCAGCGACAAGCTTGCTAATGAGAATATTGTGGGTAGTCCACTCCCCCAGATAAGACCTACGGTCTAATAAATCTTAAACCGTTGATTTCGGTCATTTTCATAGTGAAAAGAAAATACACTGTATGAATGCATTTGACAAGATTCCATAGAATATGTATTAAAGATTAAATGTTTGATTACATATTACACCTATTCTCCAACTGGTCTTATGAATAATTTCAATCCTTGAGGAGTTATTTTCGTTGGAGATTCAATTCTGTGCAACGTGCAAGGGAGAAGCCCTTTAATTTTGGGGATAAGGTGTACTTGTTAAATGATGTAACATATCCTGGGAGGGGTACGAAGCTGCAACTCCCCCTGGAAGGGGGGTCGCAGATGATGGGGAGGCCATGGCCAATACAAGTGCCCTATTTGTAGACTTCGGAGTACATATGGCCCAGATGGGTAAGGCTGTAAGGCCATAATTAGAGTTATTATGTTATGTTATAATGTATGTAAGTTCTGTCATATCATTGTGTGTCACTGTATGCACCACATGGAAATTAATGTTTTTGGAAATGGAACCCAGACATTTATTTCTCAGTGTAAGCGATAATAATTTTTATCAAAATCGGTTCAAAAATAAAGTTATGAAGGTTTGAATAGTATCAATTTAATTTTCTACGGTGATCCTCAAATTGGCAATGTTGCTCCAAAGTTGCATGAGGAGTAGTACAACTCTCCATATGTTTATCTCTCGAGGTACAGCTTGTCTCCTTCTTGGCTCAAGATAAATCATGGGAAATTGTATTTGATAATTTGACACAACATATGTTGAGTTCACAACAACAAAAAAAGCAGCATCTTTAGAGATAATGGAGAAAATATGAAAAATGGTGAACAAAAAATATTGAGTTGTACAGTTGTACTACTAAACCTGTCACTTTGAAGCAACATTGCCAATTTGAGGATTGCCACAGGAAGTAAATTGAGACGCGGTGCAGCGCAGCGCGACTGCCAAGATGGCTACTTTTGCAGCATCCGTTACCAGCTGTCATGGCACCAAAACTATTTGGAGTTCAGTTGCCAGCATCTCACTGGAAGGTACTTTTTTGGAGCTGTTTGCAAAATTTAAAAGATGAACGTTTTAAGTGTTTGTCAGTGAGTGTTTCTGCCTCGCCTACCAGGCCCTGGCAAGATGTAAATATGAATGAATCCCTTGGAGTTTTGAGTGCATTAAACTTGTGCCACATCCTGTAGAAAGTTAATCTAGAACTTGAAGTATTGCCAGAAGGATGAGTGTATTAAGAGATGCCCTGCCAAAGTTACAAATTTACACGGGTAAAAAGGGAATTAAAAAAGAACCAACCAAACCCCAAAACAAAAAAACAAACAAACAAACAAAAAAAAACGACCCACCGACCCCCTTGGGTTTTGACAATTAAGGGCAAACAAACAATTTTTTTTTTTGGCCTTACAAAAGAAAACTTTCAGCAGAAGTTAAGGTATCAGTAAAAGAAATCATTAGATCCTGCAGACTCTTCAGAAAAAAATGAAGTAGAAGGCTGGCACAATGCCTTCACGAGGATGGTCGCCAAGCATCACCCCAACATTTGGGAGTTCATCAATGCTCCGAAAAAACAGCATGCATCAGTGAGAGCAATCCGGCTTCAGATCGAAGCTGGCCAGGTTGTAGGAGTAAGGCAACCCAAGTATGTGAGGCTTAATGACAGGCTCCAACTTCTCACTGCTCGATATCTGAATGGAGAAATCCCACAGATGCATTTCCTCCAGACCATCTCCCATACACTTGCAGCCCCTGTGTGAGAACAGTCCATTAGGTATACCAAATGAGCAATGTATAAGTCTACTGCTCAGATTAGCAGCAGATTGTCTGTTGCTCGTACACACTACCTGGTGGTTGACTAATTGATGATCATGCTTTTTCCTCAGGAAGGCAACTCTTTAAGCACCTCTGATTTGTTTTGTTTTGATTTCAATCTCTCAGGAATTGGAAGAACTGAGAATTTGGCAAAGTGTTAAGAAACCAATAATTTAAATTAGTAAATAATGATCATTATAGGTGTGCATGAGACAGTGCTAGTTATAGTGTTTGCACTTTCACTCTATAATGAATCGCTATATCTATAACTTAAGTTCAGTCTTGGCATGCTACGTAATACTCGGGACATGATTTCGATGCTAATATTGTCCCGCTTGGAATTTCAGTTTATATATTGTCTCATACTGAGATAATACATCACAGTTGGTCTACCAGAGCGGTTTTATATTATTTTATTATTTTATATTTTATTATTAATATTTTATATTATGTTCTTGACAATTCATCACATTATCATCATAACCATACAGTTATTTTGAGGCATTGTTTCTTTACAGCTCATTACATTAGGTATACTCAAGTACGCAGTCAAAGGATATCTAGGAAACAAACATGAAAAAACACTCGTGTTTCTGGACGTCCTTAGCGATTTACAGGCATATAACCCACCAGAAGGGAAGGAATTCGACAAGCTTGAAGAACGAACCCACGAAGCACTTTCCTTCATGGAGAGAGATTTTACCCTCTGTATACAGGCAAAATTACAGAAGTCCATACAAATGCTGTTTTCATAATCACCTTTCATTCATGACTGGATTATTGTCTTGATTAAATCTTTATCTATTCATTCTCGTATACCAAGATGTATTAGGTTTTGCGATATCTGTTTATTTGAAAACGGAAATGTTCAATCGTTATGTGGCAGTTCCTATATACACCACTCCCCCCCCCCCCCCCCCCCCCCCCGAGATGTCCATTGATTCGTGTAACCATGGACCTACTTTATGGTGCAACAAGGCGAAGTAATTAATGTACACAACGCAGGTACGATTGCTCTAGAGAAAATCACCATGCAGTGCAAACAACATTCACTCTTCTCCGACTGTGTTTCAAGAAATGACAGGGGAATTATTGTATAGGCCTGCGAGGATACTGAAAATGAGTCTCTCACCCGAAACCCCAAAGGGAGGGGCATGGTGTGTATAAAAGTGTTTCCTTCATCACGTACTAATTTTCCTTTATATTTTCCTTGGAATGTGCCAAGTTCGTTAATTCTTTTCTTTTCTTTTCATTTTTATATCGAAATAATGTTTCACTGACCCTGTGCACCCATCTAATCCACCATCTTCCACAAACAATAGCGAAATGTGGGCCTCTGGTGAATTCATGGATGTATTCTTTTGAGAGATTCATGTCATTTCTCAAAAGACAAATCCTGAATAGGACGCATCCAGAAGCGACATCAGTTGAGGCGTATAGAGTGAGACAGAGTTTCCTTATTCGCATGATGCTGAAAAGGGCTGTCCTATATATTGTCTATCGTAATTGAATCAAGAGCAAAAATATTGTCCACGTCGAGCAGTACTTTTCGGACCGTGTACTTCATTCTATATTAACATTTCAGTTTGTATTAATTGCAAAGACTGTCCACAAAACAAGCACAAAAGCTTTCGGCCGCAAGGAGTTAACGAATATCCGGGTCATTATTAAAGACAACTTACGACAGGGAAGGGAGCACGTTCATTTTTATGTAAAAAAAACAAAAAACAAAAAAAAAACACAGTTTGTATACCGTTTGTAATGAAATGAAAACAAAAAGAAAACAGGCTTTACAAATCGAGGTTGGCCCCGATGAATGGTTGTAATCAGTGACCCAACTGATGCGACCTGTCGAAAATACCTTGCTATATACACGTGTACTTGTTTTCTTTTAAATGCTCTCTATGTGGTTTATTGTCTGTATAGCTTATAAGGAACAACATTTTACGGCGGCAATTCCACGTAAAGATGTTATATCCTCCCCCCCCCCCTCTCCTGGGGGGGTTAATCATGCCTTCATGTTGAATAGTGTCCGAAGATACATGTAACAGGTATAGGCACTATACCCATTATGAATTATAATTACGTGTGTGTGATAAAAAAAAAATGATAAAAAAAAAAACTACCAAAACACAGCAAGTACATATCCATAAACGAATATTTATCAAACAAGGGTGTGTCATGTGTCAAAACATAAAAATGATATGACCCATCAAACTGCTTCTTTGTCATTTGAATCAAATCAACACCTTGTGAAGAAACAATGGTAACATTAGTTATTATACATGTACATCTGCTTCTGTATTATTGCTTTTTAAGTTACCCAGCTCCATACGCCATTCACGTTCATTCATAAACATGCTGATAAAATGCATGTTACTTTGGTTTTGCATTGGTATGTAATCAAAATGTAAGGATGCATGCATTCCCGGCACAAACTTGCCACATGTAACTTGATTAGTGTTATGTGCACATGTTTCAAATAAGGAGTTAAGAGGAGATTGTGTGCCACTGAATTTGAATCAATGGATACCATAATGGAGACCACTAAGAAGCTTGTTCAGGCTTTTGTTATATGTCATTTAGACTATTGTAACAGTTTGCTGTATAATATCTCTGACTCACAGTTACATAAACTCCAGGCAATTCATAATGCAGCTGCAAGATTGATCACCCGCATGAAGAAAAATTCTCACATAACCCCCATTTTGAAGCAGCTACATTGGCTTCCTGTTCAGTCTCGTACAGTTTTTAAGATACTGTTACTGACTTATCAGTGAAGGCATTCAATGGCACCAGAATATCTCAGTAAGTTTTTGGTAAGGTACGCTCCCTCTCGTAATTTAAGATCAACTCAGAAAAATCTTCTCCAATGTCCTGCTATCACAACAAAGTTTTATGGTGAGCGATCTTTTGCTCATGCTGCTCCCATACTGTGGAACGCTGTTCCGCGTTATATAAAAGAAGCTCCCACAGTGTTAAAGTTTAAAACTGCTCTCAAGACATTTCTGTTCAAAAAGTATCATGAATGATTTTGGTTTTGCATTTATGGTTCATACATTGTACACGACATTTCCTCTTTCTACTTTCATCCCTTTCCCTTAAAGCGCATAGAGACACCACGGTAGTGGTATGCGCTATATAAGCACTGTGTTTTATATATATATATATATATATACATAATTCCTTGGTATTCCATCAATGAGGGATCCTTGTACGCTACAATGGGAAGCTGTACTCGAACAAAATTTTACAGATTCATTTTTGTTGTGTTGCTGCTGAAAATTACATGCATTATACTGTATACTAGCCTTCTCACCAAAAACATATGATCTGTGTGGTGACAATCTGTGATGTACAAGTTGTATACTATTTTGTTAATAACACACACATGCATCGCACCTCCTCTCTGAAAGCCTATTATTTGTTCACGAAATTCGCAGGCATGTGCTACAACTTTTTCATCATTTCATGACAAACATACATAGTAGGAGGCACTCTTCACTCTCTTTCTAGATCCATTTCTGTTTATGAGAATAAACAAATCAAAGCAAACCTGCTGATGAATTAGCTTTCCTTTTCTGGCCAGAACTTCTCTACATACACTTTGATTCGTTTTCCTCTTTTTCCTCATAGTCCCTCCCCACTCCAACAGTATAAACAACACTTACAGGATTGCGATCTCAAAATGGCAACAGTATTGCATGAATGCCTAGACGAAATAGTACAGCAATATTCAGCATAGCATTCATGTTTCCATATCTCCATGGAAACTTGCAATTACGAGCAAATGTATCTCATTGTCTCTCCTCCTAAACCTGGATCCAATATTGGCACCATCTCAGTGCTACCTGCTCTCTGCTATCAGGGTGTCAAAGGTCGCGGGGGTGACCGCAAACTGTCTCAGCATTTGGAGCTCCAGGGGGTGCATGTGTCCGGCGATGACCAGTGAGTGGAGGGGGTCACCCAGGTCAACGGAGGTCATCTCTCTCAGGGTTCCAGCAGCCAGTTGCTGGGTGTCTGACCCCACCCTTGCCACGCCCACACAGATGGTATCCTCAGAGTAGGCTGCAAAGCACACAACATAGCAACATATTATTTACATTAATGTCCACATTGTCCTATGCGACTCAAATACAGTAAACCTCGCACGAGTCGAAGCTCTCGGGACTGAAAAAAATGCGTCGACTTAAGTGAACTTCGACTCTCGCGAGAGTCGATTTTTTTTTGACTCACAGTTATGTACATGTATTATAGTACATTTGCATGCATGTTGGGGGGGTGTGTGTGTGCGTGCGTGTGTGTGTTTGCATTCAAATTTGTCTGTTCTTGAAGATAATGTTCTTATTTTGTTCTAAATTGAACATGGAATTTGTATCAATACTAGTAGTTAAACGTAGTTCTGAGAATGTCTGCGCTAATGTGGCAATGTGCGCGTGCATATGCACTATGTCTATGGTGCAACATAGGTAGCCATGGCTGGCAGACATTCTCTCAGCTGCGTGCTTTCGTCTCTGTCAACCTACCCTGAGACAAACGCTCTCCCAGGCCCATCCCACCTCCATTGAACAAAACTATACAGCCAGCCGGGCACGCACAAACAAGCTCCGCCCACTTGGCCTGTCACTAAAATATTAAAGCAGCGATTGGTTGACCAAGGAGTTCTGGCTTGACTTGGGTAAAGTATGGATGTGCTGTGTGTATGGATAAAGTATGGATCGATGTGCTGTGTGTATACATGTACACACGTATGTATTCGACATGCGTGCGGAGCGGTACGGTGTAAGATATTGAGTGTGCATGCTTACCTGCAGCAGGTCAGGGACAGGGATCTGTGACATGCCGATTTTTTTGTTCTCCTCTAATGTAATGAGAATGCCAGACAAATCTTCTTCGGCTCATGTGATGTAAACTACGTGTATTTTGTACAAAAGGGACCGAATGTTTTACTTCGACACAGCCGAAATTCGACTCTCGTACTTCGGCTTATCCACATATTTCTTAGAGAAAATACATAGGGAAAAATCGGGACTTTTTATTTTGCTTCGAGTTAAGTGATTTTCGACTCACTCAACGTCGACTTATCCGAGGTTTACTGTAGAACACGTTTGACTGGCAACACATTAGGAAATAGCTAATTACTGTAAAACCACAAATTCTGGTATGCATGAAATTTATGTGAATTTTGCAAGGAGATTTGCGAAATCAAAATGCATTCAGAAGTTCTTGTCTGCAATATAATGTACTGACTGCCCGTGCCATTTTGCAAAAATTTCATGCTGCAATTATTTCTGGTTTTACAGTACAATTTAGAATCACACTAAAACTAGAAGAAATGTAACAGCATATGGTGCTCTCTGTACTTGATTAATATACCACTTGATAAACTAATACATATTTTACTGGACTGTGACACTAAGACAATTTTGCAATTATTAAAACAAGTAGAAGAAAATGCCACACACATTTTAATTTTGTTTTGAAGAGGTATCTGAAGTGGGCTCCAAAGCAGTTTCATTGGATATTTCAAACAAGATGTAAGCATCCAGAATCACCAGTAATTATACTTTTCGTAAGTCTGATAGACATGTTAACTTGTGCCTTTCCCCTTTTTCACTCTTCCATCACGAAAATTATTTGTAGTAGTCCAAATGCCAAAGAAATGTCCCAGCCATTATTCTACACAGTAACAAAGAGTTTATCTTAGAAACAAGAGAAAACACAAACTAGAAAAGTTGAAATTAAACAGAGGTGAGCTGGCTTTGGCATTTGAAAGAATGTGCTGGAATCGATGGAACCACACCTGCGCTGTCTTCCCCACGCTCTTTCCTGTTGTCAAGGATTTCTAGGAGTTGGGACGCTGCTTGAGGTACAGTCAGGAATCGAGGTGGTTCATAGATTTTACGACCTCTGTGGATGGACGCAAAGGAATAGACTCACAAATAGCTTTGTAGCAACAGTAACACTTAGTAAGATTATTATGATGATAATAATGATACCAGTGATGACGACAAAAACAAAATGCAAACTACATACACATGGAAAATGAGCATAACTTGAAGCTTGGCAATAATTCCTATGATGAGATGCACACAAAAAAAGTGGTGCTTAAAAAAGGCTGCCGTTTACTGTGACAACCTAGTTGATTTTGGTGAAATTACTTTGCTACACTGCAATTTTGATAAAGAAGGAATTGACAAACACAACACTCACATAAAAAATGGAACCTACACTTTTGAACTGTACAGACTCCTTTACTGTGGTGATGTCGCATTTATGTTTCCTTTAACATGAAAATCGTCTTTTAACACGGTAAGGGGTAAACTCTTGCTTGATGGACTTACTTGATAAGATTCTCAATGGTCTGTTCCTTCATCTTGATGTCCAGCAGACAAAGTGTGTGCAGACCCTGGGCTCTATTGGCCGCAATCTTGTCGTAGTAACTCTCCGGCTTCCATGTGTCTGTCCAGAACACGATGGAAACGGTCTCACCATAGTTGTACAGCTGTTGAAAGAGGTTAGATATTCGCATGATGAAAAGTCTTTCATCATCTCTTTCGGTATTCATCTATCTATCCATCTACACATCCTTCATCTATTGATTGCAATTGTATGTTGTCTGTAATCAACAAGGTATTATTTCCACTTCACACAACTTACAAGTCTCTCTCTCTCTCTCTTAATCCTTCCTTCAAATTAGACATTCACAATATACCAGCTGCATTTTTCCAACAAGTTATCATTGAAAGGCATAATGACATCCTGTGTGTCATCAAGATTATCATCCTGAAGCAGATTTCTTAAAGTGTATTCTCTAAATTGACAATCAAATCAAAGGTAAAAAAAAAAAAGAAAGTTCAGAAAGCTCTGAATCTCTAAATCCTTTCTTCAAATTAGGCATCCACAATACCAACTGAATTTTCCTAAAAAGTTATAATTGGAAGGCATATGATAGAAGTGTCACCAAGATTTGCATCCTGAAACTAGACTTCAAAAAATGTATGCTCTAAATTGACGATCAAATCAAAGGTTAATAAAACAAACAAACTGACAATGAAAGCTCTGAATCTGACACACAGAATACATTGAGTCAATTCTTGCTAAATGGGGTAAGTACAATGTATTACTCACCTGAAGACCACAGCAGCCTATTGCATTCATGATGGAAGCATTGTGGACGACTTTATAATCTAGTCCTTCTTCCCTGGCCCTCAGCACCAAATCTGTGTGAGTTGTTGCTCTGTGCAAGAAAGAGGGGTGGTCAGAACCAATGAAGCATAATGCACTTGTCAATGTAATGACTCACCCCACTACCCCCGGACATGGGTGCGTCATTTCCTCGTTTGGTCCGTCAAATTTGTGACCCAGGTGTTCGTCATTTTACCAGCTTTGTCCGTCAAATTTTTGACCGAGGGGTGCGTCAAAATCCCATCATTGTCGGTCAAATTTTTGACCGAGGGGTGCGTCATGGTACGTCACTTGGCTATGGAAAATAACACGCATTATTCTGAACCGAGGGGTGCGTCACTTGCTATGGAAAACTGCACGCATTTTTGCACGCTACCGTACCAGTACCGTATACACGTACCGCGAGTGAAATTACAGTGAGCGTTTTCCCGCGGCAAGTGAAAGTCGGGAAGCATTTTGGAATAAGAGGGGAAAATGCTTGCCAGAATCTGGCAAACAAATAATTTAAAAGCCACCCTTTCTCCTCCTCACATTTTCTAAATAATGTTCTGTGGTGACAAAGGCGAATTTTTGACAGTAAAAGAAGCGGCAGCAGAAGACACTGCCTGCCGACGCGCGACGACACTGCGCTGCAGTATGCATCCACCGGACTAGCAATGGCCGCGCACACACAGCGCATCTGCACACATGTGATTTTCATGTATGGATTGCATGCACAGAATACACACTACAAATGTACGGAATACTTAGTATCGTAGCATGCAGCAGCATGATGTACGGTGAATGACGGTACGGTGCTTACAGGGCCAGGGTAAGGGAAACTTGCCGAAACTTTGACAAATTATGTTTACGAACCAAAAGAAAATGAAATTGCTTTAATAAAACGTATGCAAAAATCGTTTCAGTATTTTCGGGGGTGCGTCAAATGTACCGAGGATGTCCGTCAAAAAAGTGACTGTGGTGTTCGTCACTATCAACGTGTTGTCCGTCAAAAAAGTGACTGTGGTGTTCGTCACTTGCAGCGTTTTGTCCGTCAAAAAAGTGACTGTGGTGTCCGTCAAAAACCCCGTGTGGTCAGTCAAAAAATGACCATGACGCACCCATGTCCGGGGGTAGTGGGGTGCGTCATTACATTGACAAGTGCATAAAATTAGAGCATTATGTGGTATGAAACATGATATCTAGTTAACAGCTATGTACAATTTCTTTATATGAATATTGTGTAAGCATCATATGCTTACATCAAAGAGCCAATCCAAAAAAAAAAAAAAAAAACCCAAGAAAAAAATGATTTCTCCATAACGAAACAGACCACACCTTACTATGTACACATAGTACAATATGTAATAACGTTAAAACTCACAAGACTGAGTTGTTTAGACACATAAGTGTTCATTCCTTTCAAGAAAATTGTACCATTGTGGTTGTAACATTTATTTCCACTATACCATTCCTGAACATAATGCATATTCAGTTTTACAGGTGTGTATTTATGACATCCTACAATCTCTTTAGTAATAGTTCCTACCCATTTATTTTTAAAGACAGCAATACTTGGATTTCTCAAACACCATCACTAATCTAAAACTTCTGACCATGTATGGCTACAACACTTGCACTGCAAAATTACATTTGTACAGTTAAACTCGCATAAGTCGATCTTCTCGGGACTGAGCAAAACACATCGACTTAGGCGAGTTTCGACTTGTACGTAAGTCGAAAAAATCGACTTAAAGTTACACCACACGTACATATGTATACATGTATGTTGTCTACTCTGGAGCCGAGAGCTGGAGCGGTGTGCCCGATATTTGCCCTTCAGCAAGACACTTTATCCACATTGATGCAGGCCAGGGCTCCACACTATAACTTTTATTTTGGTGGCCCCAGAATGATTGATTTTTATTTTTTGGTGGCCCGAACAAAAAAAACAAAACAAAACAAAACAAAAAAACCAAGCAAAACTAAATCGGTCCTACGTTCGGTCCGAAAGTTACCGATATTTCTGATTGTAAAAGCAATCATCCACCATTTACAACTATTTTAACACCTTCCGGAGCCGAATGTTGCCGTTAATCATTTTCAAATGTAAAAACAACCGACATTCATTCTAGGATCTTACGGAGCTGAATATCATCCTTATTCATTTCCGAACGTGAAAGCAAACGTCCGCTTTTTATTTCATCATCTAAATGAGCCGATTGATACCGTTAATCATTTCCAAATGTAAAAGAAACAATCTGTTACTTATTTTAGCATCGTACGGAGCAGAATATTACCGTTATTCGATCTCCAAATTCAAAAGCAAACACCCGACATTTATTTTGTGATCGTAAGGAGCCGAATGTTACTGCTGTCCACTTCCGAAAGTGAAATGAATCATCTGACATTTATTTTGGCATCTTCAGGAGTCGAATGTGACATGCTATTTACTGTCGAACGTAAAAGCCAACTTTCCGCAATTATTTCATCATCGTACTGAGTTGAATACTATAGTTATTCATTTCCGAACGCCAAAGCAAACATTCAACATTTATTTTAGCATCTTCCGGAGCTGAATGTTATTGCTATTTACTTTCGAACATAAAAGCAAACATAAGACATTCATTTTATCATCGGACGGAGTTGAATACTATTGTTATTCATTTCCGAACGTTAAAGCAAATATCAAACATTAACTTTACCATCAAACGCAGCTAAATGTTACTGTTATTCATTTCGAAATTTAAAAGCAAACATCCGACAGTTATTTAGCATCGTATAGAGAAGAATATTACTGCTATTCACTTCCGAACGTAAAAACAATCATCTGACATTTATTTTAGCATCTTCTGGAGCCTAATGTTATTGCTATTTACTTTCGAAAGTAAAAGCAAACACCCGACATTTATCTCATCGTCGTACGAAGTTGATTATTATTGTTATTCATTTCCAAACGTCAAAGGGATAATTCGACATTTACTTTAGCATCTTCCGGAGCTGAATGTTAATGTCATTTACTTTCGAACGTAAAAGTAAACATCCGACATTTATTTCATCATCGTACAAAGTTGATTATTATTGTTATTCATTTCCGAACGTCAAAGGGATAATTCGACATTTACTTCAGCATCTTCCGGAGCTGAATGTAATTGTTATTTACTTGCGAACGTAAAAGTAAACATCCGGCATTTATTTTATCATCGTATGGAGTTGAATATCATTATTTTTCATATCCGAACGTCAAAGCAAACATTCGACATTTATTTCAGCATCTTCCGGATACTTTTTTTTATCCTTATTCATTCCCGAACGCAAAATCAAATCTCTGACATTCCAAAAGTATAAGCAAACATCCGACATTTATTTTAGTATTATACGGAATCGAATATTACCGTTATTCATTTCCAAAATTAAAAGAGCAAACATCTGACATTTATTCAGCATCATATGGAACCGATTGTTACCGCTTCATTTCCAAAACTGAAGGCAAACATTCGGCTTTTTTGGTGGCCCGGCGTGCGTTTTTGGTGACCCCGGTCGCAAATTAACCATTCGCGAAATCGTGATTCGATTCGCGAAAAGACTCCGCTAAATCGTATAAGGCATAGATCGCTACACTCGGCAGGGGCTACGTCGTCCTTTCACCAGGTCTCGTTACAAAACCAAAATCTCGCGTGAGTTCTTGCGTTACCTATCGTTAATGTTAACGAAACATCGTTAATTTGCGCTAGGGATCGTTACTCATCGTTGCTACAAACGTTAATTTTCCCGATCGTTAGTTTGCGTTACTAACGATTCAGGTGAAACCGCTTGCGTTAATGAAACGTTAATGTTTATTTACGCAGTTTCTTTTGGTATATACCGTATGTAAACGAAAACTGGCGTCTCGTGATTTTGACAGTGATTTATTACACAATAAAATCTTATTCGACTTAGGCACAGTGAATTCAATGGTTTTTCCGTGAAAGTGTTCTTGGAATTTCATCGACTTAAGCGAGTATTCGACTTAAAAAATTCGACTTATGAGTGAATTAATACACGTAAGTGAATGGGGAAAAATCGGGACTTTTTAAAATTATCGACTTGCGCGATTATTCGACATATGCGATGTCGACTTAGGCGAGTTTAACTGTACATTCGCAGAACTGCATACATAGAGCAAACCTCCTTTACATTCAAGTATCCTTTACATCCTCCATCTCCCTACCCTCACAGTCACTATTTTCACCCTCACATAACTCACCCAAAGGGATCACCGACTACGAGAAAGGCGATGTCTTCGGACTTTGCATCCTGGAATATTTCATCAGCCCCCTGCTCGACGAGATCTCTATCTGCCAATATGATCTCCCTTCCATAATACTTCTCCTACGAAATGAAAATGTAAATGGTAAAGGTAATGTGGAAGTTATTAAAAATGACACTTTTGCAGAATAGTGAAGACTCCCTCACTACTGAGACGTGAAGACTTGACTTGCCAATGAAGTACTCAGTATACATTCACTGTGCTGTAACTCTTTAGTTTAGTTTATGTTTAAAATGTAGCAAAAAAGGTTGCTGAAAACTAAACTGCTTATTCAATATAGTAGGAAGCCAGTGAAATAAAATAGAGTCAAAAGGGGTCTCAGCTTTTGATCCTAGCAGAATCTTGGTCAAGAAGTTAGATGACTAACATAAAGGGTAAGCAGACACTCACATGGACTACAGACAACATGACATACAGTGTACTGCAGGGAGAGGCTTGGGACACAGAACAAAGAAAACAAAAGGGGGTGGCTTAGGTGTCAACAGAACTATTAGCAGAAAGCCAAATTTGGGGGGGGGGGGAGGGAGGGATTTTAAAAGCAAAGGAAAGAGCAAACAAAATCGTGAGGTAGGGCCAGTGATAATCCAAAAGCTCAAGGATGGTCAACCTCTTCTGTGAAGGATAAAGATAATGTCAAAGCAATGTCAATCTGAGTGCAATCTGAGTGTACACAATTATTCATGATCATGTAGAACTGTCTAGTGCTTAACAGAACAAGAATTACAAACATGAGGCACCATCTTTTCTTTTCTTTTTTGTATAATTTATCCCAGACAACATGATTTATACCATCATGCAACTTGCAGAAGTAGTGTGACTACTGGACTAGTAGGTTTGCAAGTGCAAAAAACAAACAAACAAACAAACAAACAAACAAACAAACAAAATGATTTCAACATAACTCTTGGCCTACTTGCTTTGTTCACTTTGGCCCAAATTCAAGGTGATTTACATTCAAACAGCAAATTTCTTCAGCACAAATATGTTTGACAGACGGTGCACGCCAACACACGTGACCCTGTATTAGTAAAACACAGAGCTACCAAGTCTCACGCATTCTGCGTGAGACTCAAGCATTTAGGGTCTGTCTCACGATCTCACGCATGGCACCCATTTTTCTCACGCATCTGGTGAAGTCTGCAATTTGGGCCAAAAATAAGGAGCATAGCTCAAAGGATTAGAGTGATAGTTGCAATTGAAGGTATATTTCCCTTTTGCCTTTCAAAATTAGTAAAACATAGTCACTTAAGTATGCACCAGATCGCATCATTAAAGGGACTGTACAGTACTGGTTGAGGTGGGGATTCATGTTTTGAACATTCCTAAGTGAGATAATGAAAAGCCTCTTATTAAATATGAAAGAGCATGTAATTTTAAGAAGGATTCAACGTTTATTTGATGAAAATTGGTTTTTAAATGGCCGAGATGTCCAAAAAAGTGCTAATAATAAAAGGCGACATGCCACAACTTTATTACGATCTCTTTGTTTCACCTTGTTTTTGGATATCTCGGCCATTTCAAAACCGATTTTCATCGAATAAACTTTTGATACCCCTTAGACTTGCATGCTCTTTGACATCTCATAGAGTGGTTTCTGAATATCTCGCAAAACGTTAAAGCTAAATCCTCACCTCGACCAGAACTGTACACACCCTTTAAGAGCTAATAATTTAAAAAAGCTCCCTACCATGGGAGGAGGACACCCTCCTCGTTCGCGTGCGCATGCGCGCGAGCGCCGAGACGCCGAGTCATAAAAATCTCACTCATAAAAGTTTTTTTAACTTGGCATCTCTGAAAACACGCAAGTTGATACACACGTCAAAGGTATGCCTATTTCACACTTATTTTAGACTATGGTCTAAGTTTAAATCATCTTCTTGGATTCGCGCATATGAGTTCGACTGAGGTTGTCCACGATGACATGAACTTAGTAATGACACAGAACAGTACACCATGATACCACAAATTAATTTGGAATGCTGGCAAATAACTTTAGGCGAGGATAAAGCAAAAGTGTCCCCCAGATTCTTCCATACCACTCTAACACTACCCTACCCTTGCCTTGCTATCTATATACGTATTGATGCACACACTCACGGTCCTACAAACATTGGCAAGTGGTGGGGAATATTAATAATAAGGGGGATATCACAAGGTCAACCTCGTCATCCACCCATGATGGAGCTGGATTAAAACCTTACTATGATAGTATGAATAATAACTGAAATGGCATACTCATGAAATAGGCCCCATCACTGCCCGTCTATAAATACTATTTAGGCCTACTACGCTATGTCGGCTTTCCTGCTCCTGTTAACTCGTGAATTCAGCCCCATATGTGTGGCGTTCATTGACACTTGGTAAGCACTGCGGCGCGGTGAGATTTTCTTCCTCCCAGCAATATTGTCTAGATCTGTATGTGGCCCACCAAACAGATCTCTAGCGTTTATGCACGGTTGCTACAGGGCGCTCCCTCACACAGACGCTTCACGTTCAGGCTGGTCTTGGTTATAACAAGGAAAAGTAGAAATTATGCGGTGCGTAATATATATGTCCCCGCCGGAAGTAGCATTTAGTAGCAAAATGTACAATGTAGGTAAAAACTCAAGGTCAAAGGTCAAAGAAGTCAAAGGTCAAAATTCTATGTAGAAGTTTTGAAGCCCTCAGCTAGTGCCATCACAAAGAGCAAACGGAAGTGAAATCGGGTTAGAAATGGCGAAGGAGTACCGGTAGCATTTTGTAGCCAATGTACAATATAGGTCAAAAATCAAGGTCAAAGGTCAAAATTCTGTGTAGAAGTTTTGAAGCCCTCACCTAGTGCCATCACATAAAGCAAACGGAATCAAAATCGGGTTAGAAATGGCGGAGTAGCATTTTGTAGCAAAATGTACAATACAGGTCAAAAATCAAGGTCAAAGGTCAAAGAAGTAAAAGGTCAAAATTCTGTGTAGAACTTTTGAAGCCCTCACCTAGTGCCATCACTTAAAGCAAACGGAATCGAAATCGGGTTACAAATGGCGAAGGAGTAGCATTTTGAAGCAAAATGTACAATATAGGTCAAAGGTCAAGGTCAAAGGTCACAACTGAAATTCTGTGTAGAAGTTTCAAGGTTCCCATGTAGTGCCATCATATAAAGCAAACAGAATCAAAATTGGCTAATAAATGACAGAGAAGTAGCAAATTGAACATTTTGATCACACACGGACGCACACACAGACGCACGGACGGACACACACACGTACGGAGCCCATTTCTTAGTCCCCCGGCCCTGCTCAAACTCGTTCGGCGGGGACAATAACCTTGGTTGCTAAATGCACGGAAGCACGCGCAGTGCGGGGCCGATTTCAGGATTTTGTTCTGAAGTTATCTAACTGTTGGTTAGACTATTTTAGTCCTTAATAAAAGTTCTAACTAGACCACTCTACTACCTCACTAACGTTAGATCTCCTCTACTCCTGTACTTCTTTAAGTTCTAACTTGGTCTTTACTTTTAACAGTTACTAGTACCCTGTCCCGTCCCTGGGCTGGAATGTACTGCGCATAGGCCTACTGTCAGTAAACATGGTAAAGTTACTAGACAAGTCAGCTGCTACCTGTTTAGTGTTACACTTGCCTTCCTTACCAGTGTATAGTTTTACACGGGGATCCTTTTACATGTAGACCCTACTTTGAATTTACACTCAACAGTATGAACTTTCAATACATGTCATGTACCCCAGACCCACTCAGGCTCAGCTCACTCAACAGTAGGAACCTACATTACAACACTATGAGAACAGATTTAAACAGAAATGTACGACATACCAACGCGTCCTTTCCGACGCTTAGAACTGAAGTATACGCTTCTAAATACACTCGTTTAGCTCTTCTGACGGCTTCTAAGCCCTTGATGGTGATGTCTTTAGCGTCACCTAGCCCTAAACCTATGAAATACAACATTTTTCGGACAGAATGTCGTCCCAACTTTACGCAGATCGTCACTCCCTTTCTGCCTGTCAATCCAAGTGTACTTTGTGGCGGGTACGTGACGAGTACACGGTACGGGGGTACGGTACGGCGCGCTACGCTAATTTTTCGGACCGCATGGCCGCCTTCTTGCCTTGGCACCATCGTACAGCAGCATGCAGCCGATGCAGAGCGCGCACCACGGAGAAGGCATGGATTGTCTGCATGCAGTGAGGATGCACGCGAGAGTAGCAGAGATGCTGGGTGAGCATCGTCTGCTTCTCTAAAAGGGGAATGCTAGAAACCATCGAAGTGATCTGAATCCTCAATTTTAAAATTAAGTACATCTCCTTTCTACTGTAGGGTGAATCTAATGCTAATATATGTCTTTTTTATGCTGAAAAACATGTCGAAATTGAAACACTAAACTAATTTATCAACAAGCCAGGGGTTAAGAAAGAGCAAACATTTTGTAGTTCCACAGTGCTCAACTACAGCCTCGTTCATACTAAGTTTCTTTGACCTTGAATGAATATATATCCAGAATTAATGTTTAGTAGCTTCATTTTCTGGGAAAAAATTAAATAAACTTGCTTCTCTTTGTTTTAAAAAAAATCTAAATAACTCATAAAAATATGTAAGATTACAATCGTGCAACAATATGAATGATAGGTAAACGTTGAGAAAACTCGGGGGCACTTGGAGGAATAAAGAAAGAAGTGGAAACTATGGTGAGATTACGTTTTTGCCCAAAATTTGTTTGGTAACAGTCTATATATATTGCATGAATGAAAGATCAAAATTCTTTAAAATATTTCATCTTAGCCCTTATTACCTTTGATTACACTCCGTTCCGGCGTCTTGTTTACTATGTTTATGAAAGCAAGGTAATATCACAGTCCCACGTATTAGATATTATGTTAGTACAAAGTTGTTTTTAATCGATTACTTTTCATTGACATAATTAAAAAAAAAAAAGTTACTGAGTGCTTTGTGCTGCGTTGTTGGTGCATTGTTGGAGCATTTATCACAATATCTTTTTCTAAAAAATCATTGTATATCTAAATTATACAAATATGTAGGCCTATATCAATCAGAAAGAAAGGCGCTAGTGACCGTGTACTTTCGCACCCGTTTATGTTTGGCAAATGATTTACAAACGTGCACAAACTCACACTATAATTTGATAAACATCCAACACTAACGCTAACAGTAGGCTCATTCAATAGAAATAAGAAAGGCAAACAAATGTTCTACATTCTTCAAAAGAACACTCATTGCAAAGTATTAAAAAACCACAAAATCTTACCTTGGGGTTTGTGCCTTGGCACTTCAAAAATATGCTTTTAATCAGGAAAAACTAACCCTGAAATTTGATTACAATATGCAAGAAATCACGTTTTGATTTGTTGACCACAAACCACTGCTGATATCATGCGATAGCTGTGATCGAACCTTGTGCGCGTCCATATTTTTAAATGTGCGCTCTGAAGTCTATGCCATCTGCTATGTCGCCGCTCAGCGTCTGCTAGTGACGGGTACGCGTCCACGGCATCAGGAAACTTTGTGTCCCGTTTCGCACAAGGCATCACCTGAAGTACCGGCGGGCAGACTATGCTGTACTCTTTGTGTGCAGGGTAGCCTCTTGGGGTTCGGCGTCATGCGTATGTCAAAGTCAAATTGCTCATTACCGAAATGCATGCATGTGTCAATGGCTACCCACGGGGGTGGAAGGAATCTCTGAATGACTAGACTAAGTTAGGTTGTTTCTTTTTTTCGTGGAATTAAATGACAATGAAAAGGAAGCAAGTTTGTTGCATGGCATTTATTGCACTTTGTAGATCACTGATACTACAAAAGCAATCTTCACAATTTGTGATGCATGCATTAAAATTTAAAGGGGAAGGCTAGTAACTGATCAGTGGGAATCAGTGGAAATGCTGGGAGATGATTGTTCCAATCCTTATGGGATTCATTCAAGAGTTCATTGTATATCTTATGTTGTGTGAAAATGATTTGCTTCAGAATGGTGTCATATTCAAGTAATGTGCAGTTTAATGCTTCCAGGTTAGCGTCCCTGGTCAGTGACGGAGCATTAATCTGCACATTACTTGAATATGAGACCGTTCTGAAGCAAATCATTTTCACACAACAATAGATATACAATGGACTTTTGAATGAATCCCATAAGGATTGGAACAATCATCTCCCAGCATTTCCACTGATTCCCACTGATCAGTTACTAGCCCTCCCCTTTAATAGATGCACGCACAGGTTTGTTCCCGTGTGCGCGGAGAAAATGCAACAACACGCAAACTTTGACTCAAGATCGTCTGAAAATGGTCTTGCAGTGACCTACTTCCAGCTACCACAGACCTGTTGCGCTGGCTGGCGCAGCTTAGGTTGTGCATTGAAGAAATCGTTCATCAGCTAAGCTTTCCAAAAATGTCAAACAAAATAATGAAGTTTGCTTTTAATATAGGTAAATAGACAAACAAAGACAAAACTTAACCAACTTTAGCTGCAAATTTGGTACATATCGTCACGAATCATCACAATTTGCGCTGAAATTCCAGCTTTCTGAAGGCAACTGTCACCTTCGTTGGTAAATGAAAATCCTGTATTTTCGATACATACCGAAAAATGCCTGTTTACACAAAGTGAAAACTAATATCCTTCCACATTTCCATTGACACATGCACTAAAAAATCGCAGCGATAGCTGGCATACAACACGTATGCCTATGGGGATACAGTGGTGCCCAGTGCACATTGAATTTTGGTGCACATACGCGGCAGTGCCAGCTAGTGCCATTTGCGGTGCCTACTTACAGCCTTGAATATTTGCATCTGAGTGAGATTCAAGGCCAGTAAAAAAGGAATTTTCACCATTTTGACTCTTTCACACTTGTCGAAATATGTCGACCGCAGCTAGTTTGCTCTGAGATAACTGCATTGTATAGGAGCAGACAAATCAACACGTTCACAGCAGCGAGCGACCGAGCGCCGCGATTGATCTGAATATAGCTATCTCCTATGGTATCTTTAAAAAGATAATACTTTCTCCACCAGTAGCGATTGATTGAGGATTGGGGGTGTTCTTGTGTGTGTATATAGACGGTGCAGTCTATATCAATTTTTTTTTTATAATTGTTTGTACTATATTTCTTGTTATATTAGAATTCTTTACATTAATTTCATTGTTAACATGGGCCTGATATTGAATGAAATTCAAACAAAGAATATACAAAAAAAAAATTTAGGTATATATTATACCTGAAAATGAAAGAAGAAAAGATAGTTGAAAAAGAGAAAGATATAAGTGACAGTGCACAGTCGCGTATGCGGTCAACTGCTTTGAAGCTACAACCGCCATAACGCAAGACTTGGCCGAGGAAAAGAAAAAAATAAATTTTAGCTTTTCAACGACACCATAGAAAAAGCCACTGTGTGGCTTCATTCAGACCAAATGACATGCGCTGAATGTATTCGTACTGTGTTTTTATTGAATTGAATTGAACAGGTATTATTAAAAATCATGCAGCCAAAGGCTGAATTGCACATGTTTTACAATCATAATTATTAAAGCAGACAGATTATTTCAGTGCTCTGTACAAACAATGATATAAAGACATGATATAAAAAATAAAAAAAAATACGGAGCAGAATTTCAAGCGATCAAGATTTTCCACCAATTTTCAGACACTCCTAAACACTAAAAGTGTTAAAACTTAACTTCTATTTGACTTTGGAGACTCACATGCAAGTATTTTTGGTTACTGAATAACAAGGTTGAGTTTGTGCATGTCTGGAGATCATTTGACAAACAGGTACGAAAGTACTCTAGGGCCGAAAGAAAATATACATGATGATTGGGGCCTGCCTGTCCTGGGGAGCCTCATTTTAAGTTGTCACTTTCCTTTTCCTCTTCTTTTCTTCAGTGATTACTGTAATTGTAAAAGTGGGTATTTTCGTGTGAGTAATTTTTCACACTTGGCCGAGTAAGATGAATTTCACATGTTTTTAATTCTGCAGAATAAGGACATCAGCTACTGCACTTACTGGAACATATGGCATGCAAAAATATTTGTGTGCTAGGGTCTAGCTTCTGGTTGCATGAAATGTGCAAAAATTTCCACACTGTAAAACTTTCCACTTTAAGGCCTACAATATATTGTCCTCTACACTAATTGATTATTTAAATCTCAGTGATGAAATGACTTTGGCTGCTGATCATACTGTATAAGCTGCTGTTTTCGCATACTTTCGCGAATGAGGAGGTCACAGGCATTTTCACGAGATGTTGTTTTTGCTATGGTAAATGCACTATTCCTGTAGCGCATGGCAACATTTTCACATGTTAAATTTGCAATCCAGATGTGATTTGGGAAATTTGTGAAAATTTAACACTTGTGAAAATAACAGCTTATTCAGTATCTTGAAAAACCTTGCAAAGTTCACATGTTTATCAACAATGCTATTAGTATTGATAATCGGTTGTCCCTGTCTTTTTCCAGTTGCCGTTATCATTGCTGAGGACTGCTCAAAATCACCCTATGGTAAGTTACCATTGTAGTCTAAATCGCAAACATTCCTTTCTTTACTCATTTTCTGTCTTGGGCCTGTTGGCAAATTCTACAGACTTCATGTCATCTGTTTTCATAATCATATACTGTAAGATATGTGTGTAAATTGCCAGGTATTTTATGCTGTGTAGGTTAGAATGAATGTATTTTAAAGCCCGTCTGCACTAGTCATTATTTTGATGCCAGAACTTTTTTTGTAAAGAGCGCCATCTATCAAAACTTCCGGTGGCCGGGTTACATCCACGGAACTCTAGTCAAAACTCTAGTTCTGTGGTTACATCGTTATTTCATACTGTGGCTGCGCTGATCGCCGCCTGCCGGTCAGCGCACAATCTCACAGCAGCTTGTGCGCATACGCAGAGCCGAGAAAACACACACAAGCAGTGCATATTATGGTGGGGTACCGAGAGCTAGCCCGGCCCGCCCGGCGCGGCCTCGATCTTTCGGCCGATCGCGAGGGAACGGGTTACTTGTCGCGAGAGAGATCCACGACAATCCACTCACTCAGCCCAGGGCGGTGAATGGCATACTCGTGAACGAAATAGGCCCCACCACTGCGTGTCCGTACAAATACTACGGCGGCTCGCCTGTTTATACTCGTGAATTCAGCCCCACCGTGTGGCGTTTATCGGTAGATAAGCACGGCGGTGGGGCTTTCTTCCACAGTATAATACTCGTGAATGCGGCCCCACCAAACGGCGTTTACGCGAGATGCATACGGCGGTGGGGCCGATTTCCACAGCATAGCATCTTTCGTCCTCCCTTTCTCCCGTTTTTTCTTTGGTCTTCTACTTTTTATTCTCGGAAGGACTCCCTAATGTCCCTTGACTAATTTAATGGCCAATTTAACCATAAATACAACCCTACCTAACCCTAAACCCTAACCCTAACCTAACCTTGCTTGCTAACGCACGGGTGCACGCGCACTGCGGTGGGGCCTATTTCACGATTTTGCCCGGTGAATTACTAGTACTGTAATGTGGCCGTCGGTTTCTTCGTCGGGCCAGCGAGCTGGGATTTGTAACTTCTGAACTATAATTATTCGCCTGATTATGGGTTGGTCAATTACGATGACATGTGATTAGTGATCGCATTTAGTTTGTTGGTTGTTAATTCCAGCTCGTAAATAAACGTAGCACAGCATGAACACGTATTGTACCAACGATCAATCACATTTCCACGAAAATTTATCACCCACCTCGATCTCCGCGGTATCCTATCTCCCTGTGTAGGCGATACACCGATAACGGTTTCGCTATACCTCACTTTCCCGTACGATTTGCATAGTTGATTTTGGGTTGTTTATTTTTTCATTATATGTACAGTTGTATATCATAATCAATGTCAAGGCCCTACGGCTACAACTGTACAAATGCTTGTAAACATGAATCACATGCATAAATATGAATATGTCAATAAATAAAAAAAAAAAAAAACAGTCCAGGAACCAAAACAGTAAAGATCGAGAAGGACGACTAAAACCCGTGTCCATGAATGTTACTGAAGATGGTCGATAGTAGGTGGTTGAAGATAGTAGGTCCTTATAATAATGATGATAGTAACAATGAGGATGATAATGGTGATAATAATAAGAATAAGAATAGTAGTAGTATTAGTAGTACAAGTAATTGTATCAGCAGAAGCAGTAGTAGTATAGTAGTGACAATAATAATAATGATACAGTAATAATAATAATGATAAATTACTTCATGAAGCGTTGAAATCCAATCTGCAAAATGCTCTTAATCAGTCTTGTCACAGAATAACAAATCTAATGGACAAGTATTTCAGAAATGGCAACTCTGCAACATACATAAAACCAGGCCTCAGTGGATTCCATCTCCCTGTTAAAAACAAACCTCTTGAAATTTGCGCAGCAAAGGCTACCAAATAATATAGAAATTGTCCGAAAGAAGCAAGTGAAAGGCTTGCATAGAAACTCATTATGAAGGAGTCCTTGGGACCATGGAAATTACAGTATATCCAGCGAAATTGAAGGTTTACACAGAAAATGTTTTCAGCTGAATAACTTATGAAAGCATCGCACCAAGGAACAACATTTTAGGTATTTTTATACCGAGATATAGGAGATTCAGGTGTATTACTCTTTATCTTTTGCCAAACACACATCTCCAGAAGGATCAGACCACAAAGGACTTAGTTAGGCCAGTAGGCAGGTGCATATTGCCAATTCTGAATTTGTACCCTTGCAAAACTTTTCATCCGTGAGCACTAATGATTCGTAATGAATTCAACTTTATAATTTCGTCCCTTTGCACACTGACTACTTATAGTACCATCCAAAGATAATGTTGTAGAAAATTTGATTCAAAAGACGGAATCCATGCACATGCAGGTGCAGGGTTATAACTTGGTTTATCCCGAAGCTCAGACAAACATTACATGAGCCCTGTCTATAGCTTTAGGGTTGCTAGGGAATCCATGATTGTAGAAGTGAACTCAATACGAACGTTTATTGAGCCGTCACTAAGGTTTTGTCATTACTAACAAATAACCAAAAGGCATGTACACCCCACATGACGCCAGTAATGATGTTCAGTAAACAACAGGTGTAATTCTGCTGGAATATCATCACAAGGAATATTTGTCATGTGGACAGATGCATGATACACACAATCTAATACAATATGTATACGACATACAGTGCTTTCCTGATATAGGTTTTGTGTATTCTTGAACAAAGGATCTCTACTTTGTCCGAAACTTTGACCGAAATATCCGACCCTTTTCAGCAAATACAATCTGCGCTGATTTTCAAGACAGTAATCGTCTTAGCAAAAAGTCACATGAACTGTCATCACTCGGGGAAGAAAAAATGTCCATAAATTTTAATACGTGTACACAACTAAAATTGTCTACTGCTTGTGACAGGATAAATTTCGGAATGTATACCGTGTTATTAGTGTACTGCATATTGTATGCAAACTTCTGCAACAAAGGATCTCCATAGCAACCCTTTGCGAGCAACCAATTCTAACCCTGTATTCTATCTTTTGGATCCAAATGTTTTTGACACAGGTTGAATAGTCTCTGTCACGGTGCAGGTAAGGAAATGTTCATAAATTTGAATACATTATGGAAATGGTCTGTTAGAATACAACTGTACGTTACAAAATGCTCTGCTGTCGTGCGGGTTGGCAAATAAAACGCCTAAATTCCCTCTACAGATCAATTAGCAAATTCTCAATATCCTCAAAATAAAAATAAAGTGGTCATATCATATCGATAAATGTATCTTTTTGTGACCTGTATAGTCGGATGTCGTTCGCAATGTTTCTACATGAAATGCGGGCTACTTGTGATTAGGAATTCTGACCTTAGTGTGGTAACTGAAATAGTCGAGCAAGACATGGCTTAGTGTTCAAATTTCATGCATACCTCCAATGATTTCTAGACCAATTCGAGAGCTTGTTCCAGCTCATAAGGTGTTTTCTCCAACATTCAGGAGGAATTTCAGTCAGAACTCTGAATCCAACTATTTTTGACAGGTTCTCTGAGCTGTTTTTGCCACTAAGCAGGGACGAAAATATAACTTGAAATTCACTACAAAACTGGTCTAGTACGCTATGCAGGTGAGTGGAACAAAGTGGAACACAAGATTTGTGAGTATTGATGTCGGACTCAGAAACGAAGTCGCGTTTCCTTCTTTACCAGAGTTAGTTGCATAAATCTCAGGACACCTAGGACAGAAAAAGAAACGAGTGATTGTTTCCTTCTTTGCTCTTTGTGTTTATTGCGAAACTGTTTCAATACACATGTATAGTACCATGGTTATCATGTACAAATGCTAAAGGGATAGGATTAGCTTGTGCTAATGTGAAAACCAACCACAGAGAAAAATATATTATCAAAACGAGATCTGTAGGAAATACACCAAACACTCACTACCACAGTTAATGTATGTGTAGGCATAATGACAACACACCAACTTACATTATATATTTCTTTCACCATCCACTGCACAGGGATTTTGACAAGGGTGAGCACATCCCGTTTGCATGTAAATCTTGCACATATTCTGTCTTGTATATTTTGGGGGATAAGAGGCTTTGCCATTTTCAACCTTCAAATCCATGATGATGTCGAGTTGCGAACTTCACAGTCTACATCAAACCAACAGTTTATCATGGAGGTAGGAGATAGACCGCCATGTGTTGATATAGAGAAGCATCCCACCTCACGAACTATAAACCCTGTTCTGTCAATGAGGATGTGCATATCATATTCATATATGTTTTGCTGGCAGAATGTGCATACAAACGTTTTAGCATAGGGATGGGGTGAAACAAAGTCTAAATAACTAGTTACCGCAAGATGGAGGCATAATAAGTAGCTTTGCAGACAATAAAAATACAAAGAAAATGTTTAGAAATATCTGCAGCCTTTGCAGACAATAAAAATACAAAGAAAATGTTTAGAAATATCTCCATCCAATACATACTTGTATACACATATCGGTAAAATGTCTTGTACAATTTTTTTTCCACATGTAGTTTTATACATGTATCAGCCACAAAGGAAGTTCGTCATCTCTGGCGTGTTCTGTTAGATTTACTCACCTATTCAGCATTTTACAATATCACTAGTGTCTTGAAATGAACATAATGTCTCATACAGTAATTGATACCTGCATATAAGTGCATAAAGAATCACTCATGCGTAATAGATAGTAGGCCTACAACAAAGGGATACTTCACTATGTTACATGTACTATGAGCACACATCTCATAGAATAATCGTAAGACCTAACCAAACTAAGAGCAACCAGTGTCGTCTATTGAAAGTATGTTGCAAGATCCAAGATACAAGGAAAATGGTTGTGGAAGGAGTATAAAGTTCGACCCTATAACCATCTCGGTACCCTTTGACCTCCTGATAACCTACATAGTGCCCGTTAGCAGATGAGTACTGTACTCGGTTCTAATGGCCCAGACAGAACAGGAGGGAACCACTCTTCGATTGCCAGCGCCCAATTTGTCGTGCTGCCAATGGACGTACAATGTATGTGCGATATGACGCGTGACGGTATGATCTGTTGCCCCTGTCTGCGGCCCAGGCGTGCTGGTTCTCCAGGCTGTGGCGAACGATGTCGAGTACAGCTGGGTCCAAACAGAGGCGACGGAATCGTGCAGAGAGCGAGTGACACTGCATGTTAGCTTTTCTGCAGCATTTTTTCTCTACGTCATGCGCCATCTCCCTGCACCGCCCACATTTGCACCATGGAGGCACGGCTTCTGGCTCTGGCTCTCGTGGCGGCTGTGGCGGTGGATGAACAAACTGCTCGAAGAAATCTTCGAATAGTCCAGCTGTCCTTTTCAAGTTCGTGATGGCCAGCTCATTGACTTGATCCCTGGTGAGCGCCTCCACCTTGGCCTACGCATGAGAGACAGAAATAAATAAGAAAAATAATGAAACAAATTCTGCCTACAGCTGTACATCAAAAGTACTGTAACACAAAATGCGCATGCATTAATTCATTGACTGTTGATTGTTTGTTTTTGTTTGCATGTTGGTTGACTAGACATCATAACATTCAATGGTAATAGATGATATTATCATGTATTAAGACTTGTTGCTGCAATAAAGGATGCCCATATGGTGGCCCTAAAAGCTTGTTCGAGCTCATGCGATGCTTGTCCGAGCTTCGGGAGCAAGTAGGAGCATAAAACCATATTGTGTCTCTTGTGTCCAGTATTGTTTGTTGCAGGTTCTAGAATTGTTGTCAATGCTAATGAACGGGTTTCTCATGTATTCAGATTGTATTTTTGTAAACAAATAATGACAACCCAACAAACTTTGTCCGCGCTCATGTGAAGTTTGTAACAGCATCGTGAACAAGGAAGATTATATATTCTGACTGTCTGTGACAAGTTCTTCGAATTGTTGTCAATGAGCGCATGGAAGGAAACAAGTATAATTGTGTAAATCTGGATACAGTACGAAAATGGTTTATGGAGCAGATTGCAAGTTTCTCCTCCAAATTCAATACGGTCTGTGGGAAAACCAAACGTCTTATCAAACCCCACAAGCCACAGGCGATTAAATTACCACTATAAAACATTGTCTTTGGACTTATATGCTCTAGGCGTCACATTAGTATGATGGTTTTATGGCAAATACGTTTCTAAAATATTTTATGTTGAGTATATGGGTTCAGGTACATAATTTTGTCAGTCAACTTAATCAATATTTGTGAGTCAAATCATGTAGAAAATCTTTCATTGTACCAATATATCTTCCATATTGTAATTCATTTAGCAATGCATCAGATTTTCTTGAGGTAACCCTGAATCTTTGGTCATTACTAAACTACAAGATACAATGTAACACGACATATCAATTTATCATATGCAGCTCTGATTGGGATTTCCGATACTTGGCTTAGAAAATTGATTCTGTCTCCTAAATTTGATTTGGAATTGACGAAATTGTGCTAACTAAACTGTGTCGCAACCTTTCCAAATTCATACCGAAATCGAACAACTGATGAGCCCTACATGTACAAAACTTGTACACTGTATATGTGGCTTCATAACAAACTTCAAGCTTCAAAAAGTCTACTATTTTTCAAGTGCATCCACGATTTCCCTGCAAACACATGTCAAGGTAACCAGAACTATTTCTGCTATTCCTGTTACCATACTCTAAAGGTACAGTAGTTAGGTGAAGATTCGATGAACAGAAGTAAATGGGAGGCTTCTTATTTTAATGTCCTATTGACTTCACAGCAGCAAATCTTTATCAATGCTTCAGTGTAACTAAATGTATGTAAACAGGATTGAAGAGAAAAAAGAGCAACAAACGCTTCTCTCCCTGTCTCCTCTTTCCCCTGCCATGAACAATTCAGAAAAAAAATACCCCCCCCCCTCCTTTTTCCCCTAGCGTGAATGACGAGAAAGAAAATCCGCAAGACTTCCTCGAATTCTTGAAGTTCTTTTCTGTCTCTTTTTTTCCCCTCGCACATGAAAGATGCAAAACACACACAGACCCAAGACAGAGACCACTACCATCAGAAAAACAAAAACACCAACTACTAGTAAAGAGACAGAAGTGCTAGACAGGGTTGGGGCCTGGGAAGGGCTACCGACAAAGGAACACGGCGCGCACAAGCATTCTTTCGTGAGATCGTATTACAACTGGCACCTGGTCATGGCCTGGGAACAGCGCCAAGAGTATAGTCTTGTCACAGACCCCAATTATTAGACCTGGTAACATGGTACCCAATAGAGTTACAGCTCGTTATTCCAAAGGTTTGTCATTCCGAAGGCTCTTCAGTCCGCAGATTCGTTATTCCGAAGATTTGTTTTTCCAAATATCATTTCGGATTAACAAATCTTTGGAATAACGCCACAAATGTTCAGATTGATGAACCTTTTTCATTTTCGGATTAACGAACCTCTAGGTATTGGGAATATGTGTGTTTTGGAGTAACGAACCTTCGGAATAATGAACCTTCAGAATATCGAACATTCATTATGTTTGTCTGAGGTATATGTACATTGTACATTGCTCTAGTTTATTGAGATTTGCTACATCCACCTTTGAAGTTTTACCCAATTTTACCCAAAGTCTAATCAAGTGATTATCCCACCTTGCTTCACCCTTGTGCAAAGTTTAGTGAAATTTGCTTGATCCAGTCTTGAGTTTTAATATCACACAGTGAATTTTTAGAATTTGACCTTGACCTTTGACTCTTGCCAATTTTACACAAAATGTTATCAAGTTAGTGCCCTATCATATTTTACCCTTGTGCCAAGTTTGCTGAAATTTGCTCAATACAGTCTTGAGTTATTGCATAAACTGTTTTAGATGACCTTCACTTTTGACCTACGACCAATTTCTAATCAAGTGATTGCCCAATCATACTTCATAGTCGGACTATGTTTAGTCAAATTCCGCTCAGTATTACTCAAGTTATCGCGTATACTAAAGTAGACAGACAGACCTACAACCCAAAAATATCATGCCTCAAGCACCCATCGGACAGAGGAATAAAAAGGATTCATGGTCAAATTTGTGGGCATTTTATTGTCAATAAGCCTGTGCATAACAATGATAATTTTTAGTTTGATACTCACCTGACTTGGTTCAGGAGGGTCTTAGAGTTGATCGGTGAAAACAACACTCCTCTGCGCAGAGGAGCTCTCCTAGGAGCTGTAAACACAAACAAAGCATACTTAATTAACCACATACATGTAATGAAACAAAGTGATAATTACTTTCAATTATACTAATGACATATATTTTCCGAATGAGTGTCAGTAAATGACATTTTCATGTCGAGTCGAGTACAAAATTTTACAGTTTGATCCTAGATTTTTAGAGTCCTAGTTATCAACGAGCAAGGTAGCACAACACTCCTAGAAAGAACACATCAGTATGTATTATGGTCAAGAAAATTCTCAGGGATACGTGAAAAAAAAATGTACCCAAAAATATTTATATGCTAATTGGCTGAAAAAAAGTGCAGATATAGGGTGTTGCAAATGCTCTTTTACACACAATTTGTGATCACGATATTGTCTTTTTAATATGGATGGGAATAACATATTGAAAAGGCAATCATTGTACAGTGCATTTACCATGAAAAGTATGATGTGTGGCAAACAGCAGCAATGATCTTGAGTATAATACAGTGTACTTCTCAAAAAGTAAAGGTTACAAACATTCTTTCACAACAAACTCCTAAAATTGAATGGTAATTGGTCAATGGGTATACACTGTAGGACACACTGTGTAGAGTATAGAGTACACATGTATTGTTCCTTTACAATGTAGCTGAGGGATCACACTCTTATCAAAGCAATGGTTTTAAGAGTTTTAATAAAATCAATTGATTTGTATACCGGTATACGAAATAAAAACATTTTTTCTGAATAACTCACAAACTAAACATCGTCTGGTATACTAAAGGCAGTATTCTGACCAAAGAAAACATGTTTTTTTTATGTTTTCTCTGAGAGGAACATTTGGATCAGTTGGATGGCCATTTGCATTCTTTCATTCCTTATTCAGAACATTGCTTCCAATGCACAAGTTATTTCAGCTGGCATTTTTCCTCTGAGATACGAGGCCGAAGATATCTTGGGCTGCAGAACTTAAAATAACACTAATTTTGCTGATGGTAAACTTCCACTTCAGCAGAACATTTCTGGAAAGAAATAACAGGAACAATGAGTACCGGTATATAACTTGATGTTTCCAGCAGGATACATCCTAAATACTGCATGCTATTTTATGGGTAAAATCAGCAAAAGACTCAAGAAGTCAGATGAATTCCCAGCACTGTTCGTTACAAGGTATCCAGAAATTGGCCAATCATGAGCTATTTTCCATATTTGGTGTTAGATATCAGCATATCTATCCAAATCAAAATAACTCATCCCAATGTCATGACTGCTTTAGTTGACCAATAAAGGTCTTGAGTTTGAACTTACTTAGTAACTGTAAGTCACCTTTTTTTTTTTTTCGTATCACCGAACAGATGATAAGGAGGTTTGTGTATGAATACATTACACTATTCATGTACTGTGTCTTCAGAGGCAACCATCTACTATTATTGTAGCCACTCAGGAAAAACAAACTGTATGGGGGAGGGCTATTGACAGGCTTAATGAATATTCCAGAATAGTCGGCATCTCTGGGTTTATAGGATATTTTTGTTATCCATCCCGACAGGATTATGCTGTAAGAACAAACAATGATCACAAAATAAATTTCGGACCCTATCAATACTACAATGTACGCTTCAAGAAATCTCACTTGAAGTATCTACCGGCTGGCCCAATTCTTGAGTCCTTGGGAGTTCGAGACGTATCTGGACAGAGCTTCCTGCAGGTAGATCTTCAGCAGTAGTTGCTCTGAAAAACATATGAACTGACAGCTTGTTAAATGTACTACACAATATAACCAAAGACATCTAACTTTGAAGAAAAATTAAATCTCATTGTTATTCCACACAATGTATTTCCATTGGCACAAAATTCCAAGAGTGCCTTGAAACATTGACATCGCCTTAGGGCTCTGTTAGACACTGTAGCTGACCTCTGTGTGTAAAATACCTTTTTAATCAACCTGCAGAGCATGCAAAGAGTAAGGTTTCCATGCAATCAAAATCGTCCAGTGGACATTATGGATTCTGAGGTGATTGACAATGCACTACATATTTCAGAGGAGCACAACCTCAAAGAAGACAATGCTGTACAATGTTTGTCAGCAACTGCAGAGGTGGAGATGGTTTCTGTCTGTGATGTTGTGCTATCAGCTGCAGAGGCTACAAGTAAGTCAGATTATTCTGATGACCGAGAACTAACACAAAGAAGATGCACAGGGGCAAATAAGTTTATACATCGTGTATACTTTATGCCCAACATCAAGGTAAATCAAGGCAAGAGCAGTACAGCATAAAACATAATGTTAGTTGGATACCATGCATACAAATGTACTGTACCCCAGACTTTTCATATCACATTAGTGAATATTATATGAGAGGTTTCAGCAGCACACTAAAAACATGTAGTCTGTCCCCTTTATTACCAATCATGCAGCAATGACCATATTGAAGAAACATGAAAATCCCAATAGGTTACTGTAAAAGATTTCTGTGAAACAATACACCATACTGCATGGCCCGGTAGCCTACTGAGATGGTATGACAGTGCGCTAGAGTAGCGTGCGACTGTGCTTTCGTACCAGTAAAGGTGGATGAGACGTGGAATTCTTTCATTTCATAAACTAGTGTAAAATGCAATTTCAATTTAAGCGATTTCCATGAATTCCAAACCACTGTTCACGCATCTTTGGGGGCAGATCTACATAATAATCATAATATTGGCTACCCTTTCATGGTATACCAGACATATTGCATTCAGCTTGACGAATATTACACTCGTCCATTGTGCAATATTCATCTGGCTTCACATAATTGATCAGGTATACCACTCAAGGACAGCCAATTACTCCGCTACAAAGCTATCTTGACATCAAGAAATCAGTATTTCTACTACACTGTATATTGATATTATGATGGCAAAGAAAAGGTGCTGAATTTGATGGGAGTGTACATTGGCGTGTAGGGTCTGTACAGTGTAATGAAATAGCAGTTTTGCATGTGTGACAATTATACATTGTACAAATGTGCCTGTACCTTCCTTTTGTTCTGGCCTTGTATTTCCAATAATGCCCACAAATCAAATCAATTTATTCTGATATGCTCTCTTTGACCTTGGCCATTTGACGTAAAAAACACCCAAATTTTCTCATTTTAAATCTTAGTAAAATTGGTGTCCAGTTACTGAGCCCCAACTGTCCTTAGTTGTTATATTATACAACCTACCGAAACAGGGAACTACAACTGTAACCATACTCGAAAAAGTACAGTACAGGTACGTACATGTATGAAAGGCATAATGAATTATGTCTACGTCTTTCATACAGTCCAGCTCGCAATGCAACGGCGCTGGCAACTAGGTGCAAGTGAGCTCACAAAATCTGACCAACGATAGATTGTGCAATCCTGCAGCCAGGGCCTCCAGTCAGTCCAAGGGTTTGAATACCAAATCTTATTTTTGTAACCAGTGGAGGTGTTGCCTGCAGGATTGTGCGATAAGTGGTAACCCATATCCCATGGAGGCACAGGCTGCAGGTCTGCGCAATCTATTGCCGGTCACCATGTGAGTTCAATTGCACCCAGTTGTCTGCAACGTTGCATGCAAGCTGCCCTGTATAAGACTGTCGCTACAACTGTACATGTAGTCAAGCATTTTATTACCATAAGGTTTTGTACGACCAAAAATTATTTTCAATAGCTGATTTAGATATACTACACGATGTGCAGAAAAATATTCCTTCAAATTTCATGCTCTTTATTGAGTTTTCATGAAGTCCAACACAATGAGTGATGAAAGCTCCAGATGCGTTATCTCTCGCACATAAATCTTTGCTAGTACTAAGATAACTAGACGGTAAGAGTACAGATCTAACGTTAGTACTACAGTCAGCACTAGTAGTCTAGTAGTGACTAGTAGTACCAGAGCAAATGTACACGCGGTTCCTAGTCCTACTGTAGATCTAGGCCTACAAGTGTGTATACACTTGTATATGTACAGCTGATGTGCTGTCCCCCTGAATATTACCACACATGTGAGAAATGACACCAATCTCGAGATTGCAATTGGAAAACAGATAACATATCTTGAATTGATCATGATTTCCCTTCCTAGAAATTTTGACAATTTGTTGAGGCTGGGTTAGTGAGGAACAATAAGCTAAAAATGAAAACGTTCATAGACTATACAGCTAGTGATAATTTACATGTATGGCTGGGTCTACTAGGCTCTACTGTGACCGTACACGTTCACTAATTGACTTAATCAGGCCTAGGTCTAGTCATTGAGTCATCATAGTACTTTTTGTCGTAAGTTGGACGTCAGTATTTATTGTGATAATCATTAAAAAAAAAATGTGAATAAGGCTGTTTTAAATTGTGTCATCGTTCATCGCGATAGTTGCATGATCAACGCTGCGGTACAACTGTACCAGTAATTCAAGTAACGGTAACGTTATCGTTACATGGATTTGGAAGGTTATAAATTCAGCGTTCAGTGAATGTCATTTGCAACTGAATAAAAAATAGGTAGGATCCTACAATTATATATCATACAAGTTGAGTTTCACCCACCTTGGCTTATCAGAGGCTTCTGACTCAGTCTGAGTGCATGTAGAAACTTTCACAACGGGTTGATCCCGCAATCCTGGCACACAGTGCTGATGCCCAGTGCGAGTGGTGGACATCCAGCAGATGACCAGCAAAGTCATCCTGTGTTGAATGGCTTGATGGGCCGTGAAGGGCAACGTTTATCTTGTTCATTTCTTGCCGATAAACAGCTCGCACCTCCTCCCACTGGATCCAGCATTTACCAAGTCGTATCCGCGACATAATGGCACGCAGATTGAAGTTCGACACAAAGATCAGAATACCAGTAACCGATCTGAGTGTTGAAGACAGTGTTTGAAAGCACCGAACAGATCGCGAAGTGATTTACGTGACAACGTACGCATAACCATGGGATGTACCATCGATCATGGTATACATACTATGCACTGGACTGCGCATAATGCGGGATCGAAGCAAGCCGCTGCGCTGCAAGGCCATCCCCTACGGGAACCTGGTGGTCTGTGTGTTAAGTCTATGGGGATTTCAGAATTCAGTGTGGAAGGGGTTAATTGCCGCACGCCGCTTGGCATTATGGGGGAAATACTGGGCACCACAGAGAAAAATGAGCCTTATGATGGCGCTAGACATGTTTCTTGCCAGTGCAGACGCACTTTAAATTACATTCAACAAAAGTAAGGTGTGTAATACTTTCAGACATCAACATGCTTTCCTGCTATTATATATGAATTGAGTAGCTCTCCTGAGTTAAGAATGTGAGCTTTAAAAAAAAAGAATGGTAAGACAGTCTGCTCTGAAACATTGATTGTTAGTATTACATCAAATGTGACATATGGGTGGAATACTATAGAGGTAATGTTATCTCTTTAGATTTGTGTAAAGCAATGCAGAATGACTTAATTCTATTTTTCCCTTTATTAAATCACTTTTGATATATTGATGCCATAGAAAAATCTAATAATATGCATTTGTTTTTATTTTGTAGAATTACAAATTTAGACGATTTGATTTCAAAGATATTCTAATTTCCATAGATTGATCATAGTTGTTTTGTTGTTGTTTTTTGTTGTTGTTGTATAATGCAGTATAGAATGGTTTCGGCATCTTTTTTTTTTTAATGTACTATATTAAATGATTTAAATGATTTTTTTTAAAGATTTGAATTGTACAGCTATTTAGATTGTAGTTCCCTTTGCAAACTATGTTCACAAACAAATCGTCATTCGTCGGCATTGACATCAATATTCTTAATGTTTTTGTAATTTATTATGAATTTTAGTTGGTGGAATTGAAAAATGGAGAAACATATAATGGACATCTCGTTGCTTGTGATAACTGGATGAACATTAATCTGAGAGAAGTCATCTGTACATCTAGGGTAAGTATCACAAAATAGTTGAAGTTAGTGTCAATTCTATTTCATAACTAAATGTTCCCTGCCAAATAGTTGTGTCATCATCAAATCTAGCAGTTGAATGTCAATGTGCTACTGCGTATGATGGACTGTCATGCTGCTAGGGACTTCATGAGTTGAGCCATACATTTGAATATTATGTCACATCACATCCGTGCTACATGACTCCTTTAAATGAGAAATGTCAGCATGTTTGTTTTTTGTTTGTTTGTTTGTTTGTTTGTTTTTTTTAGAGCTGTACTGTACAACATATATGGGGTGGATTTCAATTATCTTTGGAGACTGCTGATTGTTTTGCTATCATTTCATTGAACTAATCTGATCAAATGAATTTTTGCTTTGCTAAACAGTTCATGTTTGATATGCATGCAGTCATACTATTTTTTATGCCTCCGCCACGAAGTGGTGCCCGAGGCATTATGTTTTCGGGTTGTCCGTCCGTCCGTACGTACGTCCGTCCGCTTTCGTTTACGCGATAACTTGAGTAATATTGACTGGAATTTTACCAAACTTGGTCCAAGTATAAAGTATGATGGGACAATTAATTGATAAGATTTTGGGTGAAATCAGCCAAAGGTCAAAGGTCAAGGTCAAATCATGAAATTGTATCCGTTTACGCGATAACTCAAGACTGGATCGAGCAAATTTCACCAAACTTTGTTGGAGGATGATGTATGATGGGGCAATTAGTTGATAAGTTTTTTACTGAAATCGGACAGAGGTCAAAGGTCAAAGATCAAGGTCAAATCGTAAAATTTATCTGTTTACGTGATAACTCAAAACTGGATGAAGCAGCTTTCACCAAACTTGGTCCAAGGATGATGTATGATGGGACAATTAGTTGAGTAGATTTTAGTGACATCGGCAAGAGGTCAAAGGTCAAAAGGTCAAGGTCAAATGCTAAAAATGTTGCTATTTCCCTCATATCTATGCAATGCCCAAAGGTATTTTCTTGAAACTTAGTGTAGACATGTACTACTGCGTAAAGATTCTCCAAAGAGAGTTTCATGTCATAAGGTCAAAGGTCAAAAGGTCAAAGGTTAGGTGAAAATGTTGCAATATCACTTTTCTCGCAAATGGTTCAATGTATCTTCATGGAACTTGGTGCATACACATGTACTGACTGGCAGGGATTATCTAGGGAATTTAGGGGTGGTGGGTCAATAGTCAGGGGGTCAAAGGTCAAGGTCAACTCCTCAAAATTTTACTATTTCCCTCATATACTAGTATATGCAATGCTTGCATTATTAGTTTTAAAACTTAATATATACATGCATTACCTAATGGAGATTCTCCGGGAAATTTACAGCCAGAAGGTCAAAGGTCAAAGGTTAAGGGTCAAAGGATAGGTTTCAATGCCCCCCTCCCCCCCCCCCAAAAAAAAAACTATTTTGTACTTTAATTACACTCTTTCTTCATACCTTGGAAATTACTCAATGCATAAACTTATAAAAGGGTTCGTCAGAAGTCAAATAAAAATTCTCAATTCCCTAAATATGTGTACCTGCACTCTTAGACAATTATAGCATACCCAGTTCAAGGAAAGTGAACATTCAAGATATTTCTGACAAACCTGTCATTTCAATATTTTGCCAGTTATGTGAAACTGTCATCACACATTGTGAAGACATTGTACTATACACCTATTGGAAGAATCATGCATTATGGCGGAGGCATCAGTCGCCATAGCGACATTTCATGGCGACTTTTCTAGTTTTTTTTTAATATTCGAAGTTTTTCACAGTGTGAAATTTCTAAAGAAGATCTGGAGAAGATCCCCATGATATTTTGCAAATGAGTGCTGCCATCTCAAATACAATGTACATGTACTTCCTTCAGGATGGTGACAGGTTTTGGAAAATGCCCGAGTGCTACATCCGAGGCAGTACCATCAAGTACCTCAGGATACCTGATGAGGTCATCGACATGGTGAAAGAGGAGGTGGTGTCAAAGGGTCGGGGTCGGGGTGGTGGAGGTCGCGGACGGGGTCGAGGTGGCCCAGGAAGAGGAGGTAAAGATATCAAGTCATTTTTCTTTTCTTTTTTTTTCTAGTGTTATCACAGTATTATTAGTGCAGCATCGTTTGGCCCATGTTTTCAATGTGTGTGCATCTCCTATGCCTTGGGCATAATTTTCTTGTCTTTCTTTGTCGCCATTCTCATTGTGAAAATGGATCAATATCAAAAGCAGGAAATTCTTTTTTTTATGATATCTATGCTCCGTTCTAACAAACAGAAACAAATTTTGTTGTTTTTGAAGCACACATTGACCTTTCCTCAGTGAGGCTTTTTTTTTTTTTCTTTTTCAAAATTTCAGGCATTTTTTGTCTCAATCTTCAGCCATTCATGTCTTCCGTAGATGAATCAACTTGTATCAGCTCTTTTAACCCCTTGAGGACGAGTCCCGAGTATACTCAGGCAGGTGTCTATGGGAAATGTGTGTTGTAGCAAAAATCAGTCCGACCTCAACAGGTTAAAAACACCATCAAACCACTGACGTGTGTAGAGACTGGATACTGATTACAGTGTGACATTGTCTATTCAGTTGAATGGCAGCTAGACATCTTGGAGAAAAAGTGAAATTACTGTGAATGAGAACCACCATTTCCAATCTCATTGTTCTGACTCAACAGCATCACAAATCAGCTAGTGTTATGTCGCCCTCTATAGACAATGTAGGGTACAATTTTCTCAACCTGATTTGCAGCCCAAAATGTTTTGTTGTTGAAATATAAACCTCACAGAAATCTGGTATGTTCCTTAGAATGCATTCAAATTTAACATTTCCTAGTTCTACAATTTACAAAGAAAGTAAGAAAAAAATATTTTTCATAAATATTGTGACATTGTATGATAATGGATTTGTGTTTCGTAACATTTTGGCAGTGGCATTGACAAAGTTTTAATGAAATTTCACAAATTTCTATGGTGGCGGGAATTTAGATTTTCTTTCAGTTTGATATGCAATGATTTAGAATGAATGACACTCAATGAAACTTGCAGTCATAAAACTTCATTTCTATGTGATGAGCTATAATTTATAAAGCTGCTTGAGCTGAACTTTGACACAAGCTGTTTCAATACGATATCATTACGTGTACAGGGCTCACCTGATAATAAAAAATCATGTAGGTGGGAACGCTGCTCAGGTACAACAGAATGCACACTTTTTATGCGTCCTTTTCACTGCTCATTTGGAATCACATACCACTTTATTGGGACATACAATGTATTTTGGTTTTGTTTTCCACCTTCCCTCATTAATATCATAAAATGATAACTGAATTGTTTGGAAAAAAAAGCCACTCATGACATGACATTGTGTGATAGTGTATTATTCAAGAAACTTTTATTAAAAAAAACTTATTTATGGCTTTAAGATGATAACTGAATTGTTCACAGAAACTGTCATATTCAATTTAATTCCTTATAAAAAATGACTAGTTTGTGCCATTACAGGATAGAGTGCAGATCGCACTGTTGAAATATTTGCCAATGGGCAGTAGTGCGTTGTGCTGGCGATCTTATTTAGGGGCATAAAGCCTTCTACTCATAACTTGCAGTACAGTATATTGCGAGTATGGGAAATCATCACCCCACGTGCTGTCCGTATTTTCCATCCGTGTGCATCTGTATATTTAGTGTCTTTGTGTTTGTGTGTGGTGTGTGTGTGTGTGTGTGTGTGTGACAGATAAAGAAAAGAAGAGGGATGATTGAAAAAAAAAAGTTTGTTGCTAAGTTTCACAGTGTTGAATGTTTTTCACTTTAATTTTGTAATGAAAACATGTTCAAGCTTCTGGTTTATTTCGGCATTGTCAGAGTCATGGGCATTGTGACTTGATTATGTATCATGTACTTTGAAGTGGATTGTTTTGCAGAACAAATGAATGAACTTGTGGTACAGTGATGTATTTGCCCAAACTGTGAGACTGCTGTGTCAGTTTTTCATTACCAATTTGAAGCTGGGTGTGGTAGCATGTGTGTACTTGTTGCCATGGTAATGGGGTAAAACAACTGTGCATGGTTTAGAGTAACACCCACATACTGGACTACAAGTGGGGTGATATGCTCAGGCCAGAAATTCACCACTTTATAAAGCGGGAGCCCTGCTTAAGTAGGAGAAAAGCTTGTCTCCTTACCCCTCCTGATTAAAGTGGGAGATATTGTATTATTATCTTAAGTTGAAATTTTAAGAAACTTAGGAAGAATTGCTAAAAAGGGCTACCAAGATAGAATTTCACTACTCAATATGCAGTGGCGGATCCAGGGAGGACCGCACCGGGTGCAGGCCGCCCCCCCCCCCTTTATTTTTTTTGTTGAAACAAAAGAAATAAAAAGAAAAAATGGGGGAGGGGTGCGTGCGCCCCCCTTTAATTTGCGCCCACTCTTTACGGAATTCCTGGATCCGCCCCCGACATGAAAATGATATCCACCGCTTGATGTGTGTGTGTGTGTTGCGGGGGGGGGGGGGGGATAGGGGTAGGGTGTTACCATTCATATAGCATTTTGTCAATGACATGTCAGAATTTTTTTTTCTTTTTACTGAGAGGTATTGATATGTCTATAACTAAAGTCACCTATGCCTTGTTTATAGGACGAGGCATCATGCATTTTGTAGTATAATCAAAGCAAATGTATTTCATCAGAAGGTGAAGGTAATGAATGAACAACAACAACAAAATTGAATCACATGAATATGTTAAAGGACATGATATTTTGGGAAATGAAGTATCGTATCATGTGTCCAAATATGTCTGTAATGCCTATTCACAAAGCAGTTGATATCTCCCATTATGCTGGTATATATCTCATTGCGCTCATTTGTTTACCAACTATGAAGGATTTCTAACCACGCAAGTTTACAAATAACTGAACACAAGAGAATCCTTGATCTGGATATTAAAACCATGTGGTAGTTCCATTAGCATCCGGAAAAATTTGACTCGATCAAGACGCCGAGAAATCCAGATGTTCTGAAGGGTGGAGGACTGTTTATGATCGCCGATCAAAGAACAAGTAGTTGCGACAATAATCTGGTGGCAGATGACCCCCATCTTGCGCTCGCTAAATCGAATTTTAATTTCGAATTCAGTCATACCTTCTGGCAGTCAGGTTTCAGACATTTTAGTGCACAATGTATTTCCCGATTTGCTACATCCAGCTTCTGGGCCTAATTAGATTGGTAACTTGGTCTGTGCCTTCCGCCGTCGTCATAACGTCATCAGGAACTTGTCGTATGGGGGGGGGGTGGAGGAAGGGTGAACAAGGGTCACCAATTACAAGATCTGGCCCCGCTCTCTTGCCGTCCCGCCAATAACCATCAAAGGGCCATCAAAAACCGTGGCCAATTATCATGCCGTGCGCCGATTACGGCAGCTAATGACCATGGCATCTGGCATACCCCTGCATGGGCGCTTCTTGAAGTTTGCCGCCAACTTCCTTGGGATGGAAAAGTGGAAAGGGGAAGAAAAAAAAAGTGATATTTTCAATGATTGTTGGGAGCAGAAACTGTTTTCGATTGTTTGCCATTTCTCTGGACATTGCGAGACAATATCATAACAGTACATTGTATTTGCATTATAGTCGTATATAATCTGTACATGTGCACTGTAGGTGTGTAGATATTTTCATGGGCTGAGGGTACTACTGTAAAAGTGGATATTTTCGCGTGACTAATTTTTCACGATTGGCCGGGTAAAAAGAGTTTCGCATGTTTTTAATTCCGCGGAATCAAGACATCAACTACTTGAACATATGGCACGCAGAAATATTGGCATGCTTTTATTTTCGCACTAGCTTGTGGTTGCGCGAAATGCGCGAAAATTTTAACACTGTGAAAATTTCCACTTTTACAGTAATTTAGAAGGTACTAATTTACTAAACATAGTTGTGTGAGTGATATCTTTCTATTTCTCTATTATTTTTCTATGTTTATCGGTTACGTAGACACACTCACACACACACACACACATACAAACACATATTCATTTTACATGCACTGTACTTAAGCTGTATATTATAGGTATCTTGAAAAGGTTAAAAGTCAAGTCTATCTCGAGATGTCAAACTAGCAGTCCCAGATTAAGTACATTGGAGGATGGATTTAGATTTCAGAACTTAAGCGACAGCAGCAACAACAATAGAAAGAATTCAAGCTGCATTCAACATTTCTTGTTTCCAAGCTAGGCTGTGAAGAAAGAACTGAAATATGATATGTAACTCAATTCTAGTTGTTGTCAAAGGGCTATATTTTTCTTTTAAACAAAGAGGGTATGCACCAAAAAGAAGCTAACTTTGTTTCCATTAGCCTGCACTTCAAGGAATGAAGGCTACAAAGATATTCACATTTAGACAGGAATGAAGGCTACAAAGATATTCACATTTAGACAACCCATATTATCAAACATACTGCAACATTAGAGTTTTTGGCCTTGGTAAGGCAAAGCCATGTATTCATGACAAGTTAGAGTGATAGTATGGCATATGTGTACTGCATTACTCTACAATGTTTTTGATTTATTTTTGTTTTCCTTTTTTTCCACTTGTCTACTGATATTGGTAAAATTTAAAGACACACCTGTTTTCCTTCTGTAAAACAAATATGCATTTCATCTTTTCTCCAAAGTTACTGGATGTGGGGTTGAGTGGGAAACACATGTCCCCTGAAGTGTTTCAGTGCTTGTCATATGTCCATAGCTGAGCCAAGGAAGTGTGGAGTTTACTTGCATGAAAGCAGTGTTACATCACTATCATGAGATGAACATATTAATGTCAAGAGATACATATGAAGGGAACCAGATTTTGTGGTAACGATCCTTGCATTTGTGCATTTGAGTAATATGACTCATTGAAATACAAAGACAATATCTCACTACTTCTAAGAACAGCTCTTTGACAATTTGCAGGAAGTGTTCACTTTTTGTTTTGTGCATGTTGATGTGTCTTTTTTTTAATTTTTTTTTTCTCTCCTGTGCAATATCTGTCTGGATCATCATATGTAGGGTTCCCCTAGGAGGGTTCTTGTTTACAGCAACAATTGTCAGTTGTGTGTGTGTGTGGGTGTGTCTGTGTGTGTTATGTCTTAGCTTCAGGAGATAAGATGTCCAAAGATGGGATTCTACCATTTTCACCCGCATCAGGTTTTGAAGGGAAATTTCTTTGTGCTGTCCTAGATTTAAACTTCTCTACAGGGCATTTATCTGGATCTGTCACTAAAATTTCTAGAACAAACTTCCGATCTCCACGGGGATTCTCCGTCAGTGTATCCATCACTCTGAGACAGGCGAAGAGCGTCAATGACACCCGGGTCGTGTTTATCTCGCAAATGTCACAAAGCCGGTCGCGTCCCATTTATATCCGTCCCGGTGTTCACACTCAGATTAGATTGTGGTTTGGACCTTGGTGCCGTTTTATTTTTAGACAGATGTCTTTAAACACATTAATGGATGAAGCTTGCCATTGACATTCCTGTCACCTGTCAGCAAAGTTTCAAATGGATCTTCAGCTTTTATTTATAAGTCTCTATTATAAGCACATTTTTCTCCTCTTCATTTTTCATGCAACATCAGAAACAGTATTGGCTGGTAGAAAGAACCGTTGAGGTCAAATTTGTAAATTGGTTAACAGGGCTTCTAGAGGAAAAACGAAAAGAGAGAAAAAAAATAGTTGGACCACACTGTCCTAAAAAAACAACAACCCTCAAGCCCCTGTTTGAGATGTGAGACATATATATTGTATACCGATGTGTGTGTCTGTACATATATCTTTTTTTTTATGATTAAAGGGATGGATTAGTGTTGGCTGAGGTGAGGATTCATCTGTTGACTTTTGTGAGATACTTAGAAACACTTTATGAAATGTTACAAAGCATACAATTCAAAGCAGAATTCAAAATCTGTTTGCTGAAAATTGGTTTTGAAATGGCTGATATCCAAAAACAAAGTTAAAACAAAGCGATCCTATTCCTAAGAAAAGATGGGTCCCACCTAATATTAGGATTACGTTTTGGATATCTCAGCCATGTCAAAACCAATTTTCATCAAATAAGATTTGAATTCCTCTTAGAATTATATGCTCTTTCATATTTCATAAGCGGTTTCTCATTCTGCCCAAAATCATTATCAAAAAACGTTGGAAACCTGGAGCCCCATCTCAACCGAAACTGTGTCATCCCTTTAATGTTTTAGGGCTTGATAATGATGCCTACTTGTTTCCTGTCTCCTTATTGTGTTTTTTTCTCTATCCTCCCCTCCCCCCTCCCCCCCCCCCCCCTCCCCCCCCCCTCCACCTTTTCTCTCTTTCTTCTTAAAGTACACATGTTCTACACATGACCAACAGTGTTAAAGAACTGCTTGATCCTCGCAACCGGAGTATCTTGGAATGTGAATGCATTCCCCTTGGTAGATTGTGTGTATCTGATAAATGTCATAAAGGATTCTCGTCCCACATGTCTTCATGCCTGTGGACAGTTGCATGCCTTGGATTATGTCGACCCCATTTCACACCCAAAATTAAGCCTTTGATGTATATGTCACTCATTTCATTTCACTTCATTTCATTTCGGTTTTTATTGTCACTCATCAAAAAGTCTGAAGACTAACAGTGCAAGCTTACTGTCATCTCATACGATCTGTTATAAACACAAAGGCATCAGAGACAAACGCATTTACAAGTTTGTACCTATAGTTGCATGTTAATGCATACAATCTACTTTATTCCTACTTGAAAATATAGACAAACAATACAAGAGTGGAGTCATATACTAATAATCATTTAAACTTCATGCAAAATATCGGTTCAGTTTTTCTAATAGGTGATCATACCCTTTCATGAGCTTATTTTTGTTCATTATCACTATCATCAATGTTACAGACCTTATACTGTAAAATGAGGAATGTTCGCTTGCATTTTAATTTCGTGAATTTCGTGAGCGCCAAGATTCGCGAAATTAAAATGCATGCGAAATTTCTTGTCTACACTATATACATTGAATGCCAGTGGCAATTCGCGAAAATTTAATGCCACGAAAAAGGCTGTCAGCTCCAATTCGCGAAAATTTCATGCGGCGAATATATCATGTTTTACAGTATCCACTAAAGTCTGTATAGCATATTTAAAAAAGATTGCGCAATGGTGAAAGTAGAAGATCACTATCAGCTTATCCGTGGAGAAGGTGGGAATAATATTCATGGAAAAAACAAACAACTAATTGTATGGAAACTTTTCAGTGTTTGAAAGAAGAAAGCTGATCACAGATACATGATAATCAGATTTCCAACACAGATCTACCATGCCACATGACTTACAGCTTTTTTGATATTTGGTCGAGGTATATTTTGCAGGATGTATCTTATGTGTTAAGCAGAATGTGGATATACTTTCCTGTTAATGTGCTTGTGAATTAAAGCTGCTTGTCAGAGCTTGTTTAAATCAGCTAATATTTCAGCATCTGTGACATTCAAGAAAGAATTTCTCAGTTTTTACAAGTAATGGTCTGCAGTTTGCTGTACTGAGCTCGAACTGTGGCTGTTGAATTATCCCATTACAGAAGTGTCTGAAATTGATATGCCAATCTGGATTAATTTTCAGCAGCAATAAGCAAAGAAACCAAAGCTGGGGACTTATGCCGATTTGGGATGTGGGGAGAGGGGAGGTGGGGGAAGGGGGTTTCAAACAAATACATCCTCTTGATGACCGTCATTGCTTGAGAAGAGTGATGACATTGTTCTGGATTAGAAGCACAAATATTTTTGCCCGAAACTGCCCCCTTTCAGCCTGTTTTGTGGTATTCACACCAAGATGCAGATGGCCTGTTAACCTACTTACAGTAGAGCGCCACCCTGGCGTCATGAAAACAACAACAACAACAACGGTCAAATATCTAGACTTGACTTCCCAGTTGGGCAGTAAGGGGGAATTAATGCGTGGTTAATCAAAGTTCAAAGGGCCATTGTTTCAGGAAACTGGGAATTGACTTTTGCCCCTGTCTCAGTAGTTGTGCAGTTATTCATATTTTTCTTCTCTGTGGCAACTTCCGGTCAGCCCAAAGGCATCTTAGACTCTGTTTATTTGCTTTCCATTTTGTTGAAAGTACCGAATGCCAAATCTCTCTGCAAGGGTAACGACCTCTACAGAAATACTACCAGTGCACAGCTGTGCTGGACCAGAGTAAAAGTCCCATCTGCTTATCAATGGCCATGTGTCTACAGTGTGTTGCCAGTTCTGGAATGTGTTTGCCGGAAGCATCGCCGCTACTGTTTGATGGTCACTGATGAAACATGAAAGAAGATCCAGGAGTGTCAAATCTTAGGGATTAATAACACTGGCCAAGTTTCTTTCCACAAAAAGATGAAGGTTAAGCCCCTAGATGCAGATACAAATTCATTGCATTTCCACTTTATGCAATGAATCATACATTTAGAGCCAGGAGAACATGAAAGCAATTTGAGGTGAGTTTGAGTCTTTAGCATCATGCACTGAAGAGCTTAGGTTTCTTCTGAATTAGTTGACTCAATTTTCTGATATTTTTCTGAAAGAATATAAAGAAACATAGAATAAACCTAATTTAACACTTTCACTTCTGTTGTAATATAAACAGGAGCTCTGGATTTCATATTGACATTTTGTTGTAGATTTCTCACCCACACAATGTCAAAACCCTCTAGAAGTTTTGACAGGTATGCATGTTCCATGGATGAATAAGTCTGACTCTAGCATTGTTCTCGTTTTCAGCAGACACAAAACTTATTGAGTTCCTCAGAACGCCACATCTAGCTGGCGCAAATAAATATTCTTATTGTCCCAGGTGGTGCTTGAAATATTGTTAGGAAATGGCACTTTTTTTAGAGCATCATAACATAGAGTTTAACATTTACTACCTGTGAGATTGTGGTTCGGAAACAATCATGAATAATTGGAGGGAAAAGTGATCTAAATACTGAAGCTTATGTATCATCTTCAGTAGATGTGGAAGAACTAAGCCATGGGCAAACTCCATCTATACTCTATACAATCTACTGTATATCAAACACTGAGCTTCAGAGTCTACATGATCCTGTAGAAGTCTCCTTGAAAAATTTGATATTCCTTAACTCCTTGTGTGCCAGGGTGTAAACCCACTTCAGTGTGCCATATTCCTATGAAATGGCAAAACATGAGTACTTAAAAAAGAAAAAGGAATTGCTTTCAAAGCTGTGTAGGGCTAGAAATGCAGTACAGCAAGGCTGTAGAGAAATTAGCAACCATTTGCTATGAGGTGAATGTGTGTGGTGAATGGAATTGCACACAATGTTTTCAGTTTACTGTGGCATATTGTGATTTTATAGCAAATTATGGTTTGAGCGTTGGAGCAAAATATGCAAATTTGGCAAGCCGCCAACCAAGTCGGGGTGTGAATATGGCACATAAAGAGTTATACTTACAACAAAATACAAATGCCTTCCTGATTTAAGAATATTGTTGGTCATATAGTCACGTGTATCATTATGTCTCACTGATTGCTCTTTCAAACCTCCCTGACTTTATTATATGACTGTTCGAAACCAACCGTTTGGCAACTTGGAAATTACATGTACATGGCCTTCAGACATAGACAACATTAAGTCTATTAAACCCTCTCCTGTATTTTTGCTGTTACAATGTATCCATCTTTTTTCTTTTCTTTTCCTGTTTTTAAAAGACTTTTTCTTTTGTGCTTCCAGCTCTTTTCTAAGTGTAGAATAGTGCATAGGAAAAATCAATTGTATCACAAAGAAAGTGTATATCATATATATATGTACAACTTGAATGTCATTGATCGGCAGCAGCAAGCAGACTAGAGTTTGGAGGCAAGACTAACTCCTTGTCAAGGTGGGCTCCTGTAAAATTTATTGGTTTTTAAAGCCATGTCTTCACCTCTGGATAAAAGCATTGAACTCCCTTCTAGCCAGATCTGGGCCAATATCTCCGTGTGGGAGGTGGTCTCTTGTGTCTCGTGGGCCACTTTTCTGGGTTTTACACTCTGGGAGAAACATTTATCAGTTTGCTACAGGGCACCAAAACCACTTGAAAGTCACAGCCACTGCCATCAATCATGCAAGAATTTGTTTGCGTTCAGCCGCAAAGTTTTTGTAGAATTGTAATTTCTGTGGTTTCAATTCGTGACAGACATTCTTGAAGGAAAAAAAATGACTTCATTTTGTTGTCCCATAAAATCCTTTGTAAGTCCTACAGACGGATATATATTTCATTAACTCTTTATGTCTGTCATTTGTTAAGGCAAATCATGCAAAGATGGGCATTGCATGTTTTTCACTGAATGGTTTGTTAGAATTAAAAAAATCCCCAAATCTTAATAAAGAATATAATACTCAAAAATTTCTTGTTACAGAAAAGTTGAATTGTTAATATAATAAAGATGTTTCTGTTTTCATGGAAAAATAATATGTCTATACAACTCATTTTTTAAAGATGTCAAGAGTAATAATCCAAAGATGAAGTCATCATCTTTGGATGATGTTTTAAGGAAATTTGGAAGAACTGCAAAAAGGGCTGCAACTTGTAGTAAGAGTTTAAAATGTGAACAAGCATGTATGCCCCCAATTGAGTCTCCTCTCCTAAATCATTGTGTTTTAGATTTCATGGCTGACCTGGGTAATAGACTACTCGTAGCATAGTAAAAAAAAATATATATATTACATCAAAGCTTACAAACACACCAACTGGCAGCTGAAGTTGAGATTGCTTTCCTGACCCGGTTAATGGATCGAGGGGGGGGGGGGGGGAATAGAGGTGTGATCAGTTTCACACAATTATACTCAATCGCGCCTTGACTTTTGGTGGGGGCCCCTACGTCAAACGTTCCACAAACCAGTGGAGACCTGTAAATAATGCTGCCCCCGCAGATGCTATCGCACGTGGCCCAGTATTCCGCACACACTCGCTGGCCTCCGTCGCACCCCTCAACGTACGGCTGGCGTAGGTGATGCTAGAATCCCCCCATCTTTCATAATCAGGGCGCCCTGTCGCAAGATACATTCACCTTAACCGTAATCCCACGGTGAGTGAAGTTCAGGGTCGAACCCATTCTGATTTAAAGGTGTTAGCCTTCATTTAGAAAGTGTCTCTTTGGTCCCATTCTGATGTACTGTGCGACAGTAAGCTTTAAAGTGTTTCATTACCATCCGCAACATGTTTGTATGCAATATGTTAATGACTGCATTCTGATTCTGTTGGTTATTGGAGGGTTAAGATGGAAGATCGTAGAAACAGAAATGTTTGGTAAGGGTTGTAACAGCTCATTAGTGACAACCAAAATTATTCTGGCATCTGTTTTATGGTCAATGGGCATTTCTCATGATAAACTGAAGATACTTGGACGGTATTGCAAGAGCTCAAAATAAGATTAGTGTTTGTACAAAACTCAAATAATGTTTTGTTTCATATTGCTTCTTAAATTAAGAGGAGGGCTGTGAAATTTGCACATCATAATCAGGAAGGATGTCTGAGCAATGCGGGAGATAATTGTATGCTATATATGCATCATACAAATCAATTCTCAAATTAGGGAGGATTTAATATTCTCTTGACAGGACATACAGAAACATCCTGTAGACTTGGGGAGCCTAGGCCATTTTGCAGGTGGCAGTGTAGTCTGAAATTTGATATGTGTTTTGTGCAATTTTGAAGCTAGATTGCCATCTTTGCAAACAAGTTTTTGGAGTTAAAAGGGCACAAAATAGTGGGGGGGGGGGTGCAAAGAGGCCCTTCCATGCAAGGAATGGTGTGTTTTAAGTGATTAGAAGACATTTTTGACATTTCTTTCAATACAGTACAGTATAGGCATTCTCATTTTCTGTGACAGAACTCTAAGACAGATATCAGGCATGCGGTGTGCTACTCTTCTGACATCAAATACTGCTGCTGACAGGTGGAATTTTATTGACGTGACCGGCACTTTTGAAAGGGGGGCTACAACCTTTAAGCGCTTTATTCGCTAGCGACTCGTTGGTGTGACCCAAATTCCTGTATGTAATTGCTTTTGAGGAGTCCCAAAAGTCATATATTGCTGCTGTTTTTTATTCAGAGTACTGTTGTAATTGTCAAAATTGTGTACTTTCTATCTAGAGTAAGGGCAGAGTATTATGACATACTTTCATAGTTGCATTGATTGTATGTTGTCCCCTCCCCACTTTGTTGTTGTTGTTGTTGTTGTTGTTTTGTTTTGTTTTGTTTTGTTTTGTTTTGTTTTTTTGTTTTTTTTTTTGGGGGGGGGGGGGCTATGACAATCATATTGCACCTATCCGTAAGCAAGCTGAGTAGTGGCATTTGCATTAATTGCACTGTTAAAACTTGGCACATGAGGCCTTCATTTCACTGATATGTGTGTATGTGTTACCATAATGTTACAAATAACCAAATTTGAATTATATTTCAATATTTTTAACCTGTTGAGAACGAGTCCCAAGTATATTCGGGCAAGTGTCTATATGGGAAATGCGTTTTGTAGTATTAGAATCAGCCCATCCTAATGGGTTGATAAGTGATGATTTTGGTATGCTTACACACCATGGAGCTACTGTTGTATCTCCGTGCTTACACTAATGTACAGTGTGCACATTTGCACTGATACCTTTACAATTGCTTCATTGCCACATGATGACTGTGTTTACTGTATAAGTGGTACATTTTGCAAGTTAACCTATAGTCGCAGCAAAATTAACATCTCATGAAAATATGCTTTCCACAGCACAAATTCATTGTGTATATCATCTTGAAGGTGGGAAATTGCTCAATAATTCTCTCAAAAAGGGGTTATGCTTATTTTTCATTCTCAGTGTGTTTCCTGACTGCAAATTTAACCAACCACTCGTGAAATTGTCTTACAAGTTCCAATTTGCAGAATAGTTGTAAAACATAGGGTATACAGTATGCTGTCTAGGTAGTCATAATCAAAGAAGGTTCATGAAAATTTTTCTGCTTCAATCTCAGTAATTTTATTCAGCCTCTAAATGAGTCGGACAAATTACTGGGAGTTCATGACGATTCTATTTTGGGCTGCCTTTAATAGTCTTTTCAGTGTTATTCCTGTATTACTAAGCCAAAATATAGTTTGTATTTTTTGTTTGAAAATTTGACGACAGGGTTAGGAGTCAAAAACAATTTTTACTATTGATGTCATTCTGCTTCTTCCTTTGGCAATAGCTGCAATACACTCATGACAAACAATGACCCACATGGGTTGTATTTCATTGAGTATCAGTGGGGGTATGCCAGAAGAAGACACCGATACCTGTGACACAAATATTAGGATATTGTGTCGAAGACACGCCTTCGACAGATTGTCTCAACAGAGATGGGATGAGCTGTTCTCCACTTTGAGTCAGGCTTTCCCCCCACATCAGCACATGTGCCCTGTAGGACAGTAACCCTAGAGGCGTACACCCTGGTTTGTGATACAAAATCTGAGGAGATTTCTGGGAGCTTGATGATGGAAGTTGGAATAAAACTTGAATATATATAAGCGTCCTGCAGAGTATACCTACCGTAAAGTAATTGTGCATTTTGTCCTATTGTCGGATTTTGTTGTTGTGTGTTTCTAGACCTTGATAGGCCAATAGCACAATATGTTAGCTTTAAATAATTGCAGTTACTGTGGCAGCAGCCATTTCGTGACTTGCATAAAACTATGGTAACGTTACAATTCTTGGTAATTCTGCTATCAATGGAAACTACCATAGCAAACCACTATTCTATAACCAAGCAAAGCCAAGAAATCACTAATGGTTACCATTGATTGCAGAGTTACAATTAATTGTATAGTTTCCATGTAGTTTTATGCAACATGGCCAAGACTTCGGTTGGTTCCGTAGTTGGCATTTGCTGATATTTCATCACCCTCACTACATTTTCTGAATGGAGAGCATAGCTTATGACTACAAACAGGCAAGTTATGCCCAGCCTATAACTGCTGAGCCCATGTTACTGTGGTGTACGTGCTCCGCCCCATGAACTCCACCAACTGCCTTGATGAAGGCATTGCCACTACCGCTGCCGACTACGAGAGGATCTCGTTTCGCCGTCCTCGGTAATCCCATCTTTCGGAATTGTTTTAGCCGCTGCGTGCCAAGCTGCGGCTTTGGACAGATATCGGGTGAACCCCCAGGAATGTCAACCGGTCGGTCCTAGACACCACACTTCAGGGTGTAGTCTTCCATCAAAACACATCATTGGAATGGTATTCAAATTTTTTTGGATATCCCAGATTATTATTGGGAATATGTATTTTTCCTTGTTTTTCCCCCAAGCCTTTTTCTTTGTGGATATTCCTGAAATGTTCCTTGAAAGTAATTATCACACATGTATCTTGATTGTTTGTGCAGATATGAATGATTGCAATTAGTAAAATGGATTATTCATTGAGACTTTTGTTTTTCTTTTCGTTCCATTGGTCTGCTCTTGACCTGACTTGATTTGAGTTTTCTTTAGAACTTGTTTTTTTTTTTTTTTTTTGGGGGGGGGGGGAGGAAGTGTTTAGAGTGATTATCATATTGTAGATGGAAGTTCTGTGATTCATAAAATCCACCCTGCACTCACCAGACAGAAACAGAGCAGCCAGATTCTCTTTTTTGTATTCTTTTGGGCATTTACCCCTAATTGAAGCAGATGTCATATTCTAATGATTGAAATGGTTCATATGTTTGCCATGGAATACTCTGACTGTTCATCAGTAAAAAAACATGTAATTTAACTCTCTCACCCCTTTTTCATTTCCCTTCCACTCAGAATAAAAAAAAAAATGAAGAAAGTACTATCAAAAACAAAGCCAAACAAAAGACTTATGCTAGTTGCAATGTCTGTAAGACCATAAAGGCTTATGTAAAGCTGTTGAACAATAGGTATTTTGAGGGAAAATACTTCTGCTCATCAAATGTCATCTTTACATTAGAATACAAGATTCATTGCATAGTCTGAATATATACCTGGGTAAAAACTCTGCTAGAAGAGACTGCAATTTTTTCTGTGCTTGCATCCAGGTTTTGAGAATCCCATTGATGTAACTCTTGGACAGGTTTGTCGTACTTGTGGCCATGGTTATCCTTCATTTCTCATCAAGATCTGAAGTGCTAATTGGCTGTCAGTGCTTAAGACCCAGAGTGCTTAGCAAAGCTCATTACAGAGTTGTTGTGATGTGAAAACAATGGTCAATCACAGAATGATCTGTCGTTTTGAGAGAAAAGGGTCTCAACCATCCTAAGGTGATTCTTACTGTTTGTCAGCATTTCTACTTGATGATATTCACTCTTGTAAAGAAAAAAAAAATCAGCCACAGGAATTGACTTTTTCAGGATTAGGTGTTTTGTGTATAAATGTGTACGTTTGTGTGTGTGTTTGTAATTTTAGTCTTGATGTCATTCAGTGTACATTTTCTTCATTTATCACAAGCATTTCCAAGTGTTACAGACATTAATCTCTATATTTAGTTTTAAAAAAAATGATTTGAAGTTAAGAGTTGTTACTGTTTTTGTAGTGTTCATATGGATATGATGACACATCAGTTTCTCGCATTACATTGTAGGTTAGCCTGACACATGCTGTTGATGTATTGTCATGAATTCAAACAATACACTTATTTTCAGCTTATTATCCACTGGCCATAAAATGAGAGAAAATAGCATAAGAAATTGATACTTTCTAAGTTTGTGTCCAGTTATAAGAAAAAAGAGAGGTTTAACAGGTATGAGCTGACAGGTATCCATTTATCCACTTGCCCAACTTAGCGAGCACAAATTCACTAAGTATAAAGAGTCCTGATGTATGCCCTAATAATCTCATGGGCTTGCCGATCTCAGCAAATTTGCAAAATCGGGTTACCTCATCATTGAATGGGGGCCAATTTTCGGCTGCCTCCGCCGTCTGATTTACATCACAAAAATCTGTGTGATTGTTGTTTGAAATGAATGCCAAATGTGACCCGGTCCCCGGGTTCAAAGACTATGCGTAACTTAATCTTGTTAGAGCCACTGTCGCTAGATTCCCCCATTGCTGCCGTACATGATATCCTTGACTTTGGTTATGGTAGGGTTAAAGGCAATTTGTGAGCCCATATTTGCAAGGCTAACCAATCTTTACCAAATTCAGTGCACTAATAGCATTTGGACATAATATGTCAGAATTTCCTAAATCCAAACCATGTGCAGGTTCAGTAGAGAGAAATTCCTTTGAATTTTCACTTGTAATTTCTATATTCGTGTGCTGTTTGTGATGGCAAGTTTGTCAATTGGTCATTTGTGTGGTAATTATTGCATACAAATATATTTCTGCATCTGTAGGTTTAAAGTACTCACAAGAAAGTATTGGGCTTGACACAATTTGAGAAAGTACAATTGATCAGTGTTAGCCACAATACAGATTGGATGGATTACAGAGTTTAACAAGTTTGATTTTTGTAATATCTTTTTAATGTATGGTGATTAATCCAGCACATGTTGCATTGACAATCTTTATAGACTCTTGTGACATAATCACCACTGGAATGATTATTTTGAGGTGCAAGGACTTTGCAGAGCTGTGTGGATTTCTGTGATCCTTTTGATTGTATCCGGGCAATTACTCCCCCCCCCCCCCCACTAAATACTGGTTAGTAGTAAGATTAGAGAAAAGATTAGGGTTAGGGTTAGGTTTAGGGTTGAGAGTTTGGGTTCGGATTAGGTTCAGGATTAGGATTAGGATTAGTATTAGGGCTAGGGGAAGGGTCCGGGGTAATTGGCCAGGTGGTAATGATGACTACCTTTCTTGCCTTTTAGTAGGTGGTCATGATTGATCAGCTCCACAACTTTTGGCAACTATTGCCAACTATTGCCACGTTGTTTCAATTCTAGGGGCTCTCCAACAGTCAAGGTTGGCCGATCTCAGCGGCGCTGCTCTTCTCAGCTCGGGTCCGCCACACAGAAGCTCATATCATAAGAATGCAGCATTAAACCACATTTCATGGTAGATGAGCTTTCATTTCAGTTGTGGCTGGACCTTTCCAGTCAAAGAAAGACAACATGAAGAGAATAAGAGATCTTCATCATAAAACGGGTGACAACTGAAGTCAGGTTTTATTCGACTGCAATGACTTAGACAACCAGTCAGACACCTGTATGCAGTTATGCCCTAGTCACATACCCCCTTTTCAGACGCAAGCCAGTTTATACCAAAACTCGATAAAGAAATGACGTATAAAGAATCATCGTATAGCCGATAGACTGTTCTGACGCTAATTTCGACCATTCCGGAAAAACGTCGTATAGATGTGCAGTTTCTCACTGCACACGTTGTTATGGTCATGAGTGACAGGTACAAGGTCACCTTTCGTGCTCGCTCCCATTAACCCACCCAGTTATACCGTTCTATGGTCGCCATACGTTCAGACGCACAATACACACGATGGAATGCTGATTCGTTATCGAGTTCTAGTTCGAAACGATGCTCTGACCGTCATTTCGCTATACGTCGTTTCGTTATACGTCATTTCCTTAGTCAGCGTTCAGACGTATAAATTCATCGTATAGCTATACCGTTTTGGTATAGCTATACCGTTCTAGTATAAATTTTTTGCGTCTGAATGCCCTGTTAGTCGCTTATATCGAGTTATGTTCGCTGTGGATAGATATGGATAAGTGGATGCAGCACGGATGCAGGCATCCGCGGGGTCGTAAGTAGACGCAACTATCCGGAACTGATCTATAGTGAAACGCAAAATTATGGTGCCAAGCCTGCAAAATTTTGAAATTTTTCAAAATTTTGCGGGGAGTTGTCACTGATGCAGACTTACTCAAGTGACCGTAACTAAATGTAACTACCTGTAAGGGAACGGAGCTGTCTGTAGTTTGGATGCAGACCATGCGGGAAACTTTTTACCTCTCATCCATTTTTTTGGACACAATGCTGGACACAGAGCATTATATGACTGGGGCACTATGGTTGACTACTACATTACGACTATGCTGAGGCATCCAGATTGGAGTACCCGACGTCACATCCTGTATATCTGGCCAACATCAGTGTCATCATGCTCGTTAATATCAGTACAGATCATTATTCCAAAGGTTCGTTATTCCAAAGGTTCCTTAATCCAAAATGAAAAAAAAAATGGTGTGTTATTCTGAATATGAAATAAGATTTGTAATACCAAAGCTTCATTTGTATGAACCTTCTTTTCATTTTTGTATTTACAAATCTGATTTCATTTTCAGATGAACAAACCTGATTTCGTTTTGGGATTTACACATCTTCAGAAGGTTAACCTTCGGAATAATGCCACAAGTATTCACATTTAAGGAACCCTATTTCATTTTCGGATTGACGAACATGTACACTATAGGTACAGGAAAAATTTGTTTCGGAATAGCAAACCTTCGGAATAATGAACATCACATGCTAATATCAATCTTGCAGTCAGTGCAGCAACCAGAGGAATAAAAACACTAAGCTACATTTACTGTTACGTGACTAACTAACATTCAAGTACCGGTAGGTGCTACATTAACTTGTTGCGTATAGTTTTGATATTAAAGGTCCAGTTTACCTTTGGGAGCAGTGATTTCAAAAATGTTCAAGATATCACATTTGATGCATATGGTGTAGGTCTGTTGTATCATAAAACATCCTACATATGAAATATATGCAATGAAACCTAAAATATAAGGAGATATCAGGGTTTTTCTCAATAAACCGTAACTGTATACGGTTTAGTCTGGAAACATTTTTATTATAACTGTTGTTCACATTTTGTGCATTTAACAACACTTAACATCGATTACACGAATTCAAATTTTGACAGTGGTTGTTTCTATCCCTAACTCACATTTTAGAACTGTTTTAAAGCATAATGCTGGGTTTTTGTTTCATCTGCAAATGGTAAATTATGCCTTTAATTAATTCTGCACTCTGAGCATTGCATAAATTTCAGTGTCTTCAAGACATGAGATAACTTCTTCTTAGGGGTAAGTTTTCAAAGAGCTCACCCCTGCAACATATTTTGATCCATTTCTTGTAACACCGTTTACACTTCTCCCTTCTTCTAATTGAGGGTGTGGGTGGTGGGGGATGGGGAGGGTGGGGCAAGAGGGATGAAGATTATTGTGTTGTCACTCCAAAAGACCACCCTTGCCTACCATACTATATTTTCCCCCAAGCCCTAAGAAGATTAGAAAAGTTTAAAGACCATCTCTATAATGATCCCATTTTTAGAAAGAATTATGATATGAAAAATTGTTTTAAATTAAATGTTAAAGTATTACCTTTCAAATTTCCATCTATTCATTAGATTTGGATGAATATGTCAGATCCAAGTCACAATGAAAGTAAAGGTCATGAAAATTGAAAAGAATGCCAACTTTATATTAGGTTTATGCAACAAGACAGAGATCATCCTTCTCTAACACCATCAAAATTGGTTTGTAACTTTGATCACCCATGCTACCTGGTACTTACAGTTAAAAAGAAAAGTAAAAAATGTTTCTCCACAGATATTTAATATGGTCATCTTCTGGATAAGTTTTACAAATATTCATTGAAATTTTACAATATTTTTTAGTTGATTCTCATTTGTGAGAAATACTGGTATGGACTTTAATAAACTGCTATCGACTTTAAATTTGCTCCTTTGTCCTGCCCAAGTAGCTTACACTTATTCTCATCATTCTGCCACGTCTGGTGAATGTTTTCACAAACATTGTCCGCTAACAAAGGCACTTCCTCCTGCTCTGCCAAGAAAATGAAAGAGAAGACAGAAAGAACATGAAAGCAAGATAAAAAAAGGATTTTTTTTTCTTTTCTTTTTTTTTTAAAGGAAGAGGAGGAGGAGGGAGGCAGGAACATGGGAATATTATTAAAGTTGTGTATCAGAAACTTGAGAGGTGTTGGGCTGTGTAAGAGGGTAAAACCCAACGCCAGAAGGGAATCCATTGTAAACGGGGCATTGTGACAATTTATGATTAGTGGAGTCGTGGGGCGAGGATTTTTGGGGTGTACCGGTAGGCGTTTGCATCACTCAACCCAACGGAGACCTCGGTGGGACAACAGCGGTTTGGACTTCCTAGTGATGTGTGGGTCTCACAGGCAGTGAATTGTGGTTGGTTTCTTGATCAGTTGGTTGCGTTTCAATGAAATGTATGCGAGACTGCATGGATCTCTCTGTGCAGAAGTTCCATTATGATAGATTTTATATGCATTGAAGATTTGAACTGTGTAAATAGTGTGTACATTGTATTTTATTATGTGTGCAAGGAAGTTGATTGCATTGCTTTACTATTTCATCAGATGGCTTTTAATCTAGATATGAAATTTTCCTCCCAAGGTGAGAAATGCATGCAGAAACCTGCAAGGATGGGTCTGCTAATTAGCTTGTATTCTGTACTCCAAATTGAATGTTTCAGTCTCATTTTGATTTGATTTGATAATGGTTTATTGAAACAAACATGCAAACTATTCGTTCCATGGAAATTTATAGCTTTGAAGGTTGTTAAATTGTCTCTACTTTAGCTGCATTTCATCAGGGCCATACCAAGGCCCAGTCGATATCAGTTTAATTTGTCGGGACAGCGGGAGGGTCTAATTGAAGTCCGAACGGGAGAGCCGTCTCCCAGCAGCAGGTCGGGAGAGGCACTTCCTGTGGCTGTCAGCCCTTGCTTGCTCACAACATTTGATGATTTTCAGGGTTTCATTTTGTTTTCAAAGCAGCTTCCTTAATACTTGATTACCTGGTGGTATTATGTGGTAATCTCATATGATGATTGAGAGTCATTGTTAATGCCAGAAGTGTCATAGTAGGATTGGAGATGTGGAAGAATGAATATTATATCGATTTGTGAATGTTTTTGTCATTGTTATTAATGCCATCAGTTATTATTGATAGTGATATCAATTTTACTGATTTCATTATCATGAGTGGATTCTTAGTAATGCTATTATCATTACTATCATTCTTGGTATCATTATTATCTAAATAGCGCCTATCACTATCGTCATCAATTACAGAATTCTATCACTGCATTTTCCCTGGCAGGAACTATTTAGCAACCGACATGAGCGTTTCAGTTCTTATGGTAACTGCACACATTCAAATATACCAACCATTCTGAATTTGGAGGAAAGAATCTGAATTTTGACTCTTTCCAGCTCTTGTTTCAGTAAAATTGTCCTCATTTTTCTCTATAATTTTACTACACACTCTTATGGAAACTACCATTTTTTCTTACTTTTGTGCCAAATCATCCATATTTTTCAGGTAGAAAGAATGGGAGGTCTGATACAGTCATTTTCTAGTCTTTTTTTTTCTTTTTTTTTTTGGGGGGGGGGGACATTTTTTAGCCATCTGTAGATAAAGACCATGAAGACTGTAGATTGTTTCTTGTGTGAAGCATGTTTTCTGTCGTGAAGGGAATATGATATTGTTTGCTTTGGATGAGATGTCATTTGAACTTTTAGTGCACATTGTTGTTGCTTCTTCACCAATGACACCGAATTTGGATGAGATTTCATTTGAACTTTTAATGCAAATTGTTGTTGCTTCTTTACCAATGACACTGAAAGGCATCATTTGGCATGGTAAAACTTTGAAGAATCATTAAAGCAATAGATTAAACATTGTCATTTTCTGTTTCAATCCTGTTGGCAGTACCAGAATTTCATTGTTGATCTACCATGTACACCCTTGCAACTGCATATTCCGCTCTGTTTCAGGGAATGTGCCTGTCAGAACTCTGAAACCTGCACAAGTTCAAGGCTTATCCAATCATATTCCCCCTCAAACCCAGCTACCGGGCCCAGAGGCTACTGAGTATCTCATATCTGAGATAATTTGAAATTTGCATCACATGTTTGGCCAGCTTCCCACCACATGGCATTAAAGGCAGTCAGTGGACGTGCCCTTGCAATTAAAGAGAAAAAGGAGAAAATGAAAGAAAAGAAACCCTTTGCTCTGTTGATAGGCAACTTAAGTTAACAAATGCCAGATTTAGAGATGGTTCTGCCCAAGGCTTTGGAAAAGAGAAGTTAAATACTTTTGAACTGCATTTCCTTTCACTGCTTATGCCATCGTCCAGTTGCCTTAAAATGCTGGAGTTTCTTTGAAAGTTTATCCCTTTTAAAGATTTGTGTTACTCTATTACTAATATGTCCATTTGATATAAGCTTTTCTTGTGTGATAGCTTTGAGTTTCATTTGCGAATTCTCCAGCAGTAAGCTAATTAAGTTAAATTGATCTTAGGTAGGAGTCCATAACAGGCTGGCATGTTCATTCAAATGAATGATTCTTGTGTTGTGTTGTTTTTAGTGCTGCACTGATGAACAAATTGCCCTTCATCAATATTGAATAAGCATGATTATTTAGCGTTAAGAGTAATAGTGATGATAAAACTTATGGGCATACATTCTCGGGTGGGATTTGAACCCATGAGGTCCTGATATGATGCCTGTCTAGCAATGAGGTGGTTGTGGATTTGAATCCCACCTGAGCATATGATTTTTATCATGCCCTTTACTTTATAACACTGAATAATCAGTGCATTTACTATACGTCAATGAAGGGCAGTTTGTCAATCAGTTTCAAGGCTGGGTTGTGTTACAAGGTGTCATCAAAGTCATACAATCTTCTCAGTGTTTACGTATAATATAGAAAAGACTCGTTTTGCACTTAAAGCATCTGCCAATAAACGTAGGGTCATGGCCCTCATTTGTACATGTTGCCTATCATCTGTCATGTGTGAAAGTTAAGCCTTGATTGATCTTATTAACAAATTTAGTTGAAGGGGAGGGTCTATGACAATGAGAGACTGTGATATTGAATTTCCTCATACAACCTTTGACCTCACTGTGTCTTCGAGTTTCATTTAAATGGGAAGGACATCAATATAATGTATATATAGCAACTAAACAGATGAAACCTCATAAAATTTCACAAGATGCATCGTAATATTATGCTCGTATCCACTCGTTGCTGGTATAACCTCCTCCCCCTTCATCATGGGGGGGGGGGGGGAGTAAATAGTTATCCCAGTGACAAGAGGTGGGCTGGAAGAGACTAGAGAGTAGTTCTGGTCGAGGTGAGGATTTAGCTTTTAACGTTTTGCGAGATATTCAGAAACCATCCTATAGGCGCGGTCAGACTGGCAAAAGATCGCGAAGTTTAAGATCGAGATCTTTAAGATCTCGAAGTTTTGCCAGTGTGACAGCAAACTTCCCGCGAAACTTTCTCGCGAAACTTCTCGATCTGTTTGCGGGCATTGCCTCCGAAGCGCGAGGCCATTGTCATGTTCAGATGTGCATTGTTACATCACAATCACTAGCCATCGGACGGCGCACTCTTTCTTGTGCGCGTACGAATGGCCCAAACTTCGTGATCTTAAACTTCTCGATCTTTTGCCAGTCTGACCGCGCCTTATGAGATGTCAAAGAGCATGCAGTTCTAAGGGGTATCAAAAGTTTATTCGATGAAAATCGGTTTTGAAATGGCTGAAATATCCAAAAACAAGGTGAAACAAAGAGATCCTAATAAAGTTGTGGCATGTCGCCTTTTATTATTAACACTTTTTTGGATATCTCAGCCATTTGAACACCAATTTTCATCAAATAAACGCTGAATCCTTCTTAAAATTACATGCTCTTTCATATTTCATAAGAGGCTTTTCTTTATCTCACTTAGGAATGTTCAAAACATGAATCCCCACCTCAACCAGTGCTGTACAGTACCTTTAGGTCCAAGATCTGATGTAAGAGTGATGGAGAGTAGTGGCATGATAGTCCTGTTCTCACGCACCAGAAATGGCTGTTTTCTTGTTTGTTTGTTAATTCTTGTGTGTGGATGGGAAAAAATGATTCACTCTCCTGATTGGCATGACAATATTTATCAAACTGTGGTAAAACTTGATTTTTTTTTCTTGTAATTCTCGTGATGATTTGACCCGCACTATGTGTGTGAATGGCATGCACATAAACCATCATTTTTCTTTTTAATCCCATAATGCAATTCGCCACACTAGTTCCACACACTTGAGTGTTCAGGGTTACGTTCCTGTCTGGTCGTTGTTCAGGCATGGGCAATCTGGAAGTTCAAAGCACCTCATTTGCAGTTGAATTGTGTGTGTGTGTGTGTGTGTGTGTGTGAACGCTTGCAAATACATGTAAGACCAAAAAATATGAATGGTAACAAATATATGAGAAAGCAGCATATATGTGACCACTTCATGTCTTCACTCTCAAAGTCTGAAAACAATCATACCCCAAGGATTTCACAATCAGATTTTGCTAGCTAGCAGCTCCTCAAACATCATTACTGCTTTAATTATCCTTTAATTCATGTTATTATGACATTGTTGTGTAGTAATTCAATATGTACACCATGTGGTTGCCATTGTCTCATGTTTTCAATACAGCATGCTTATATATATATATATATATATATATATATATATATATATATATATATATATATATATATATATATATATATATATAATATGGCATATGCCAAGGTACTGTGTGACCATTGGTGAACATATCCTTGGGAATGAAAGTCTTTTATGAAATGCATCCAGTGTATATTCAGAATACCAGCACGGGGAAAAAAATGGTCTATGAAATCAAGGCAGAATATCATCAGTTGAATGAATATTTCTTGCTCCTTAAAAAGAGTTGTGCTTGTTGTTTTAATTCCCTTGTTGTGTCTTTGTAGTGTAGAGTTTGTAAAGAATGCAGCAATTTGTGTATGAGTGCGTGCAGTTTTGGCATTTTTTCATGTTACAGATCATTGGAAAGTGGCATAGATTCAGTGCAAAGCCTAGTCAGTCTCACTGATATTACTGCTCCAATTCCAGGGCTAAAATTGGATGTTAAGTGCAGTTGTCTGCTAAGTTGTTATTAAAGAGTGATGCATCATTCCTGAATGAAAATCAGTTTATTTCATCTGCAATATCATAATTCATTAAATACATGGATTACAGATATCTTATTCTTCTAACATTTATGATCACCACCTGTTGACATAACAGGTAAGCACCTTAAGCACTTAATCATATCCTCTCTCAATATAAGAAAACAACAAAACAAAACAAAAAATCTATTCTCTCTTTATGTTGTCTGGCAAGCTAAGTTTTCAGGTTTCTATTTGGGCTTTTTTTTTTCTTAGGAAAGAGGATATCGGAATTCTCTGTGTTTGTTCGTGCTCCAGACATGCATCTGTTCAGATTCATAACATACGGATTATCCCTGCCCCAGTTCTCTGCCGACGTAGATTTGCTGGGCAATTTCCACGGATTATTCAGAAGCTCCTCCAACATGGGTGCCATGTTCCCTTGGGAGTTCAGTTGCAGATTACTTGTCATATCTGAATAAGAGTACGTTCATTTCTTTAAAAAAAAAAACAGAAAATGATCTCTCCATCTGATATTTTCATCACATGTAAGTGGAAAATGTCAAACAGAAGTCAGAGGTGTCTGGCAAGGCAGAATGTTCCCTTGAGTTTATAAAATTATCATTTTGGTTAAAGTGATATGCAAACTGAATTAAGATTTAGAAACTGTATGCCAGGTTGCATTGGGCCATTTCATTTTATCTTTTTTTCTTTTCTTTTTTTTTGGTATTTGAAATACATGGAAGACTTTCTCCACTTTGCTATGATTTTACATCTTTGTGACTTCATTGGGAACCAAATCTAAGAATCTTGATGGGTTTTACCAGATTTTCTTTATTCTTAAGATAAAAATGTTATCACTTCCCTGAAATATCAGAGGTGAAGACTACTCCTTGTTACGTTGCAAGTGTAAGAGTTTACAGGACAAGTATACAGGTTGTATCAGGGCTTTTCATCTCTGTAAAGAAGGTAACTTAACAGCTAATTTCAGAAAAGGTAGAGTGCATTTTAACATCTTTTTATATGAAGGACATATTTTATTTGTGTATGATGAAATGACAACTTTAAGAACAACTTAATTTTAGGAAGGGGTTATTTGTAAAAGTGACTTGTAGAAGCTAAAAGTTATATTACAATGAAAAGAGCATGCTTATACCCCTCCCCCCCCCCCCCCCAAAAAAAAAAAAAAATAAAATAAAATAAAGAGAACATCCTTTGATGCCACAATATCTAAAGGGGGGGGGGGGCAGTGCACTGGAAATGGATGTTTTAAAACTTTAAAAGTTTGCTGAAGAGATAGTCATGGTTCTTTCTAATGAATATAATATGTGACATTCATCCAGCTACTCAGAGAAATTTGAAGTGTCATACTTGAGTGAAGTCTTGAGGGAAAATCATTCTGAAACAGAATCATCAAAGAAGGTCAAGAAATGTCATTTGCAAACCCTGACCGCCCTCTGTCATTCTTCCTGTCTCCTGCTCTCTCCCTCTTCTCTTTCTTTCTCCTTCTCCTCCTACCCCCTTGCTAATTTTGTCTCCATTTCTTCCTACCCCCCTCCCCAATCTCTTGACCAAGTGTAAACTGGGGTTGCCATTGGTCACCCCTCACAGAACCCTTTTGTGGCTGTCAGAATGACACATGACTTGGGGCCTTACATCCATCCAAGTCCCTCGGACACTTCATCCCTGACAACCCCACCAGCCTGGGGAAGGGACGGAACAAGGACCTAAACAGTTTATTTCCTGTGGTCCTCAGCCGCTGCCACCTCCCTTACACACCCTCAGTCAATGCTAAGATCCTTCCCCTACATTCCTTCCCCTAGGGCCACGTCTTGACCTGGGCTCACCCCCAGTCTCCAGTTGTTTGATTAACAAACAGGGGGCGCAGTCTTTTGGTCATTTCTGTCCACATCCTGCCTCTGTAGACCAGACGTTTGTACCAGATTCTGAGTGGCTGCTGGCGACAATTTGTAGGTTTCGAAGTCAGGAGGGGAAGGGGAGGCAGAAAAAGAAAAAAAAAATGAGAGGGACCGACATTGGAAATCCTTTCCTGCTTACGTTGATCTGGACAAGCCCCCATGAGTAATTGCTCCAATAACTCTCTCCAAAGCCCTTGTTGTCTCTCAGCTCCACACCCCTGCCATATTTTCGCCCCTCAACTTGCACTTTCCTGGTCCCATTTCTGGTCCCAGACCCAGTTCACACCAATCGGGGGAAGAGTTCGCCTTGGAAAATCCAGCCCCGGTAGTGCAATGGTGTACTTTGGATCTGCTGATCTCTGTCAATTCTTACAGTAATGGTGCTGCTTATGATGTCTCTGATAGTTTTAAAGAAGCTCTTAGAAGAGCCTCAGTAGGCTTTTCAGTGTGAAATCATCAGTTTGATTTCATTTTCTTCTGGCGTGAAAGTGGCTGTGGAACTCTGAGTGTACATGGCTGCTTATATATAAGAAGATCATTTTAGGAAACCTTACCATGGGACCACCTCTTCAAGATATGTGCTTTCTGGCATCTCTGTACATTTACTCTCACAAGTGAGCACAAGAATGTACAGTGTCGAGAAGATAATATCAAATGTTTCTGAAATATCAATACATTGTAGTGGTTGTAGGCCTACTCATTTCATTCCTTGTCACCATAATTTGTGTCTGGTCATGATGTTTCCTTGTTTTTATAATTCTATTCATTATACAGTTAAACTCGCCTAAGTCGACGTCGCATATGTCGAATAATCGCGTAAGTCGATGATTTTAAGAAGTCCCGATTTTTCCCTATTGACTTACGTGTATTAATTCACTCACAAGTCGAATTTTGTAAGTCGAATACTCGCCTAAGTCGATGAAATTCCAAGAACACTTTCACGGAAAAACCATTGAATTCACTGTGCCTAAGTTGAATAAGATTTTATCGTGTAATAAATCACTGTCATTTATTATTCATTATTCATTACTCATTATTATTTTGTTTGTCAGATGAGTTTGAGGTGACCAAAAAAAAAAAGATCTAAAGTATCAAAATTCAAAGCGATCACACCGCATGCGATCGTTGAACTCTCTTCGTGTTTGGAGGTCCGCTGGTACAGCCCTGTCAGCTGTCGCGCTACATACGTACGTACAGCGACTGGGCTGTGTATTGCTCCACTCGCGTTCGTACAGTACACTTATGCGTTCATTTACATGTACAGTATAGTATTGAGCTTTGCAGTGTAGCTTGGCATTTGCGGCGCTGTGCAGTGGAGTGGTATGGATGAAGCTGCTGAGTTTTCAAAGCGGAAAGTAGGGGGAAAGTTCAAGCACGGATAAATCAGAATTGCACCTCTACACGCATTTCAAGCCACGGTATGGTAAACTGGAATCAATCACTGCTCAAATGTCGTTCATATTCACTTCCCCAAGGTTTTACAAGGGTGTAAAGTAATCGGACCTGTGCCAATACTAATGCACTGTCCATACAAAGTTAGCCGGGGCCCTGCCGGGCGACCCGTGCTGCGGCACACCGCTCCAACTCTCGGCTTCTGAGTAGACAACATACATGTACATCATACATATGTACGTGTGGTGTAACTGTAAGCAGGGAGGTGAGACACCTCCCTGCTGTAAGTCGATTTTTTTTTTTTTTACTTACGCACAAGTCGAAAATCGCCTAAGTCGATGTGTTTTGCTCAGTCCCGAGAAGATTGACTTTAATATGCGAGTTTAACTGTATTCTGATCCCTCATTTTCATTCCATTGACATTATGCCAAGGCTACAGCATACTTAATTCTATTTGCAGCAGAATTTCAGCTTATCTTTCTGATGTGAAATGGGGGTCTAAATTGACATGTTTTGATCATGCCCGGATGCCACCTTGATGTATGTAGACATTACGAATCTCTGCTGCGGATAAAGGACAAAATTACTCCTGATCACATTGCATCCCCCGTCAATACCGAAGTATGTCTCTTGGAGCAGACAGTTATCCCTCCGCCTGTCAGGAGTGAGTATTCTTCTGGGTGTGGTAGCCTCTCAATTTCTGGACAGCTGGTTGGGGGGGGGGGGGGGGGGGAGTTTGTGTCATCTTTAATGTCATGGCATGAGAAGGTGCAGGAATAGTGGACACCAGAAGGAAAGCAAAGCTGTATAGATTTTTTTTCCATTATTGTAAATGATAAACACTATCAAAATGTCACAAAAAAGTATATCAGTGTTCATTTTTGTCATTGTGTTCCAATATTTGTGTGTGTGTGTGTGTGTGTGTGAGTGTGCATGCATCATGTAATCAAACATGAAGAAATGAAAACCTGACAAATATGATGTTTCTGCTCGTTTTAACATATCTGGCAATGCCTGGCAAAATTCTGAGAACATGACTTTTTTCAGTCTCAAGAAGTGATGGTGAGATTACAGACCAAATGTCTCTTCATTTCCCATAGTGTGTTCACCTCCCTTTTTTATATTCTTCCTGAATTTGTATGAATATAAAATTTACCACCATTGACTCTTGTTTGTAACTTTCCTCTTTGCCTCAGCAGATGCAAGCATTACAAGTCATATAGTAATCATAAAATGTTCAATAAAACGGGCATTCCTGGAAGATACGCCACTCCTAGTGATATAAAAGTGTCAACACATGACACCATAGGCTTCTCTTTCAACAGGTCAATGGGAGAAGTCAGACAGCCACTGGCTTTAACCCTCATGGGACCGGCAGGTTCCATATGACATTGACATTGCTTACAAACATGTCATTAGGTGTAATGAAAGAGTTAAGCAGGTGGTAATCGTCAACTCCATCTCGTTTCTTCTTTGTTTCTCCTCTGCAGGTGCCTTTGGGCGCGGTGGTGGTCGGGGTGGTGGCCGTGGCGATGGCAAGAAGGGCGGACGGGGAGGCCCACCCAAGTCATAGCGCTCCCCTCTCTTCCACTCCACTCTTTCTCTATCCGTCTATTCTATCTATCTATCTATCTATCTATCTATCTATCTGTCCATATATTTTCCTTCCTATCTATATATTCATGTTTCTATATCTTTAAATTCCTCTTCTTCTTTTTTTTTTTTCCTTTTATGTTCTAATAATTTCCAGCAAGCAAGAACTATTCTTCTGGATCAGTTTGCAAAGAAAATGACTCTTGAGGTTCACTCTGGAGGTTCCAAACAGGATGTTTTCAGAAGCAACAAATGGATGGGAAGGGTTTTGGAGGGTGGGGGATATTCAAAAAGATGAAGAAATTACCCAAATTAACTTATCTTCTCACTATCCCCCAAATGGAAGCTAATACCTTGTTTGGTTACAAGCCAACAGAATTGTGTAAATTGCATTGACCTGTCAATTCAGTCCAGTCACATTTTGATTCTCAAGAGTTGAGGCCTTTGTTAATGTTGTTTTGTTTTGTTTTGTTTTAGATAATGTCACAAATTCAAGTACATATATTACTGTGGACTCCTGTTATAATGAAGTTCTCGGGACTGGCAGTTTTATTTCATTATATTGAAATGTTGTCATAACCGAACAAATAAACAATAAAAACATAGAGCCGATAATTTTGTGACTTGGATTTTTATTTCGTTGTAACCAGAATTTCGTTATAACAGTGTTTGTTATAATGGGAGTGCACTGTACTGTTTTCAGTGGATTTCTTCTTGAGACCAGACAATAAATGAAAGATTGAATTAATTTCAGCTTTCAGTGCTGTATTCAATTTCATAAACTATTTTAGAATCATTCCACAAGAGATAAAGTATGCTGAAGTTAATGACTGTACAAAATCTTAAATGTTTTGAAAGCACTCTTTAAGGTACAGGGGAACCTCACTATATCAAGGACCTGACAATTACAGTGTAACTTGTTATGTCGGGTTTCTCACATATCAGGGTACAGAAATAAAGATTAAAGAAATACATGTACTTTATACAGAGTTGGAACCTGCAAATTCAACTTGTTATAAGAGGAATTTGTTTTTATCTTACTCTTTATGACAAGGTTCCGCTGAGTGTTTTTTTTTTTTTTTGTAATGTGGTGTGAATTTGGCTTTATGACTTGTATCCAATTTAGTTTACTGCAAACCTAGTGCAGATTGATTAATTTTGATGGTTGAGTTGCGAAAGCTACAAGTCCTGCATAAAATGCTGATGTCCTGATATAAATGAGGACTTGTCCATTCCCTGAAGATGTACAAAAGAATGGACAAAACTTTTATTTCTTTGTCAAACAAACAAACAAACAAACAGACAAGGAGCAAGGGATGAATACACATCAAAAGCTGCTTAAGCTTGGTTCCAGACTTGGTTCCATTTTTTTTCCAGTTAGTCCATCTGTACTTGACCAGAGTTGGAGAGAACAGAATTAAAACCCATAAAGAACATTTTTCCTGTGGCCCAATCATGCAAGCAAGTCCTACAAGACCATGATTTGTCAATAAGGGCTGGACTCTGGAATAATTTGTAGGCAGGTTTCTCAACACAAGTCAAGTGGTCGAAAAATAGAAAATGGAAGAGATTGATACTGAATTCACACTAAATTGGCCTGGGTGGACAGTGCACTACTAGTATATCACAACATAGTATTACATGTACCAACAATGATATGTGTAGTAGTACACAAAGTGCTCAGCATCAGAACCGAGCATTGGGTAACAGTTCCACTTGGTACACCTGTATTCTCAATAGTCTTGCTTATGCAGTCTTGTCATGGCACCAGCCATCAAGTTACTGGAAATTCTGACATGTGGTCAGATTCACTCTGCTTTCTTTGTAAATATTACATGTTTTGTAATAAAGTGAAGTCTGAACAAAACTGTAAATCTCTGTTGAGCTGTGTGAATTTCTTGTGATTTGTGTTGCATCTGTATTTATTTAAGTTGACACATTGCTCATTAAGAGTATCAGAAGATGATGGACTACAGTTCATAAACACTGACATGGCATTGGGCAGCTGAAACCATGCCACACACATACACACACACACGCACATATTTTTTTAATGCTATTTATTCACTTCCATTCAAATAATATCAAAAACAGCAATTCAATTTTTCTTTAGAATAAAGCATTTCTGCACTTAAAAATAAAAGATTGAGAAGGTAATAACTAAAACCCATGTTTCATTTTTCATTGAAGCAAATGAACAACACACACACAAACAAACAAAAACATGCACACAAAATAATATGCATAGGCTGATACACTGTGTAATAAGCTCATATTGTGAGAAGAAAAGTCAAGATTCTGCCAATTATTCAAAATTAAAGAAACTCATCAGTTTTGAGCAGATTTTCTAACTTTCCTTATACTTGCAGAATATTCTCTGAATCTTTTTAAATTCAATTAATACAACCACCTGTATAAGACTATGAAATAGAAATGTCCCAAGATATGGCTTCCTCACCTAATAATTGAAATGGTATTGACTAATTGGCAAATTATTAACAATATGCTTTAGTTTTACAATCATTGATACAATGATGGTGTTGCCCTATTGTACACACATCAACAGGTCATGGGGATCTAAGTGCTGGTATACAGTTGAACCTCTCGTATCCGGACAAGTCGGGACCGGGGCTCATCCGGATAAGGGATTTGGCCGGATACGGGAGACTCGATGCTTTATACATGTACATATACATACACATGTACTGATGTAGCCCATTATAATAGTACCACATGTAGTAATGTGTATACTGCAACCTTTTCATTGTTACACTCAGTAACAGACCCCAAAATAGAGGTGTATGTTAATGTTGGAAGTAATATGTAATTCATGTGTGTTTGTGTAGGAGTTCTCAAGGAGTTGGGAATCCCCCTTTCCTCCCGTAATTATAAAAAAAAAAAAAAAAAAAAAAAATCGTCAAAAAAAAAAAAAAAATTGCGTCCGTATAAAAGAGAGATCCGGATAAAGGGAGGCCGGATGAGAGAGGTTCAACTGTATTCAGATAAATAAAGGCATGTGTTGTTAGAGAGAAATTCCCAGTCAGTTATAAGTTAGTCTGAGAACAAAGAGATAGAGTAAAATGTTATCAGCACAAACAGTGAAAATTTGATCAAAATTTAATTAAAACTAAAGAAGTTACAACATTTTAAAGATTTGCTAATTTTTGCAAAACAGTTCTCAGTTGATATAAATATGCAAATGAGTGAGCTTATGTCATCACCCACAATTTTCCATTGATCAGGTAAAAAAAAAATCCTTTTCTTTTTACTGAATAACTTCAGAATAATGATCAGTCAGATATAACACAATTGAGAAAGGCGTAATTCTCGTAACATTTGGACCTGAAAGTTTCAAGATATTCTATAAAAACTATATGACAAGCTATGAGGCTATTATATAAAGTCACTACATTATTTGCATATTCATATTGACTGTTCAAGAACTGCTTTTGTGAAAAGAAAAAGGCAAAACTTTACAATAAAAAATTTCCCTAATTTTAATTCTGTTTTGATGAAATTTTTACTGTTATGCTTGTAAAATTTTGCTCTTTCACTGGTTTGGAGTTCCCCTTTAACTTTTCTTCGGGAACTTGAAAACTGATCTTGATGATGTAGGAAGAGGAGAAGAAGAAGAAGAAGAAAAAGGAAGAAGGAGAGATGAAGAAGAAAAAGAAAGAAAGAGATGAAGAAGTGCTGGAGGAAAGAAGTGAAGAGTTTGTTCAAAAAAAAAAAAACAATAAGTCCATATTTGCCAAATGGAGATGTTTGCGATTAAAGGTCAAGAAAAATAAAGAGAATAATAAGAAAATTTTTGCTTCTTTTGACCATAACTTCAAAAATGTACCTTTATATCTAGTGACCAATATATCATTTAAAAGGTCTTGTTTTGTACTTTATCACAGAGACCGTACTTCAAAATCTTCAAAAATGGACTTATTGGTTTTTGCAAACAAACTCTTCAAGTGCTGCATTATTCGATCTTTGGCTTCCTTCTCGCGCTTCTTTACCGTACTCAAATTACAGATATGATTTGGGACACTGTCAAAAGGACATGTTAAAATGTAAAGCACAAAACGTAGAGGGCTAATGTAATACACGTACATTCTTCTCCTGGTCCACGCGCGACATTCGCCAGCGTCATGCCCGGGTGCCAGCGGATGTGAATGTGACTGTCGCGTCAACACGTTAACACGTACACTGACGTACTTTAAGTTTTTTCTGAAAGAAACTTTTTCTCACTAGCATGAAAGATACTTGTCAATGAGTTCAAGATACAAACTAGGCGAGGGCACTTACCAAGAGCACATCTAGGTTAAACTGCTTGCTCTGCGAAACAACTCTACGACGCACACACAATTCCCGTTTGGGGATTACACTTTAAAGGGACACCGACCCTGGATTAAAGGGGGCGCTGTTGGCTGGAGTAATGGTCGCCGCCAAAATGAAATAAGGCTCCTTATTCCGAAGGTACGTTAATCCGAAAATGTGATAAGGTTGCAGCCTTTGGAATGACGAATTTATTTCATTTTCGAATTAACGAACCTCATTTCATTTTCGAATTAACCAACCTTCGGAATAACGTCACAAATGCTCGGATTAACAAACCCAATTTCAATATCGGATTAATGAACATTTAGCTGTATGGACTTTTTGTGTTTCGTAATCACGAACCTTCGGAATAACACCAAACCTTATTTCATTTTCGGATTAACAGACACCCGAGAAAACGACTTTTATTGCCGCAAATGGGAAGTCGGTCCTCGGCGAGAGGACTGTTCCACATTGCAAAAGTGCTACACTGTAACAGAAGTGATACTCGGTGATGTTTTTCGATAAAGAAGTATTGTATCTAACTATCGATTGTCATATTATGTTAATCCACTCCATGTTAGAGTTGTTTGTAATAAATAGGCCCACAGTCACGACAGTAAACTCAAGAAACAGAATGGGAGAAGCTTTAATAAATCGGACCTAAATGAGAACTATGGTCGTCTGAAGATGACCATGTGTTTTTCACGAAACATATTCTCGCAACCACACCAGTCATGTTTCTGTGCAACAAATATACGCTACAATCAAACCGCCTCACAACTCTCCCATCATTGTGATTTTCTTTGTTCACAAAGGTACAAAGTAGCTTATCTTCAAAATGATTTATAAGGGCGACAATTTAGTAACCATAAAGACAAACCCGTTTTCCTACTAGTCATTATTACTCAGTTATTACGACATTACTAAAATAATTTGATACAGAAGATAAGATATAGTCTTTTTTTTTTCATTATACAACGTATTTCAATAAAATACATAGTGAAGATTTGTGTACGCCTCAACAGGAGAATTGTGCCATGCTGACATTCTCGCCTCGTTTAATTTGCACGTGCGTTTGTGACTAACAATATCATTGTTTAGTAAACACCAGGGAGGTGAGAATATTGTAACTTTACTTTCAGGAAGCTTTCCTGCTTTGTCTGACAGGATTAGAACGTTTCACTTTTATTTGTCTTGAGGTTAATCCTGTATGACTAAAATCAACTTGAAAATGGAGTGGAATCGAACTTTTATAGCATGGCGCCCCGTGGTCATCCAGAGCTGGATCTCTGGGTCAAGTGCACATGACAGTGGCGGATCCAGAGGGGGGCGCATCGGGCGCGCGCCCCCTACTTATTTTTTGTTAAAACAAAAGAAATAAAAAGGAAAAAAATATGAGATGGAACCCGAAAGTAACACCAAAAATATTCTTTGCCCCCCCCCCCCCCCCTCCCCCCCCCCCCCAATTCCAAAATCCAATCCAAAATCGAATCCAAATTCGTGGATCCGCCCCTGGCGATGTCAATGGAAGAGAACTTAGCGTTGTATACAAGAAGTATCTCTAATCGGGGAAGTACTTGACATTTCGTATATTTAGAATGTTGAGAGTGGATTTAAGCGTCAACTCGGAGCTGTGCCGAAACTATAATCTTTCCAAAGGTCTGCTCAAAAGTGGTCCAAACAGGGATTGACGAATTCAGGTCATGCGCAATGGAATCCAGAGCTTACCCTGATGGCCAATTCACCCACTGATTTTATTGCATGAAAACCCTGTCGTGGATATGCAAGAAGATAGAGACAGTATATAGGTATAAGATACCTATGTAGAGAACATTGTTGTGGAGTATGGACACTGGTCTCCAGGAGACGCAAGGCATCGCTGAGATCAGGGCCCCGTTTCATAAAGCTTGTTATCAATATTAAAACAAGTTACGATAGTTGATATAAGCTACTGAAATTCTTGCATCTGATTGGCTGAGAGCAATTTTGTCAGAAAATTGTGACAATCGTTCCTGATGACAAGTTTTATGAAACGGGACCCACAAAAGACAAGACTGCTGGAAAGAACTTATCCATATATCTCTGGAGTTGTATCCGTGATTAATCATTAAATAATGTGTTTATAACATGAATGATACCGGTAGGCTTCATATTATATTACTAACTGCTTTTACTGCTTTTTGATTTAGCGGTTATATTTCGTTATTCCGAAGGTTCGTTATTCCGAAGGTTTGTTAATCTGAAAATGAAATGAGGTTCCGGTATGTACCTTCTTTTCATTTTCCGATTAATGAATCTTATTTAATTTTCGGATGAACGAACCTTCGGAATAAAGCCGTGTAATGTTGAATTGACGAACCTTATTATTTTTGATTTTCGGATTAACAATCAGTTAATCAATGCAGGGAATTAATGCGTTTTAGAATAACAACCCCTATTTCATTATCGGATTGACCAGGGAGGTGGGATGACGAACATTCGGAATAGTGAGCATCATCCGATTCAAGAACGGTGACTTTCGAAATGGTGTTACTGATATCTTTGGGAAAATATTGTAGTCTTATAATCTTCTTTGTATAAAAAATAAGAGGGGTTTGCTACAAGTATTGTCGCCTTACATCATGCATATTGTGCAGTGACTGTGATCTATTCGCCGAAACATTTTGATTCATTTTGATACTACAACTTCTGTTTTGTTTTTTTCCGTCAAACTTTCGCTGTTCTGTTTAATTTTTATTGTTCCCATTTACGTCAAATTTAACATGAGTAGAATTTTCCTTCAGCAAAACAGTTGGGGGGGGGGGGGCTTTGTAATGCGTCCCTCCACTCTCATCTACTTCAACTTATATGTAATCGCAATTCTTTCACGGACACCTCTGACTCTGACTATGCAATGTAATCAGGAATCAATCAAGGAATACATTGAACGGTGAAGCTCACTCAGATGCGGCCCGACTTGTATCGCCGTAAAGCTCGGTGGTAGTTTGTACAATATTGGACAATAATCAACAATGCCTCCAAGGACTCCTCTTTGACAATGGTAGCATGTTTTAAAGGTATACTCGCATGAAAAATTTAATGATTGAATTCGTGGATATAACAGTATGATTTTAGTGATAGAAGTACACCAATGGCGGATCCGAGGGCGCGCACTGGGGCGCGCCTCCTTTATTGTTATTTATTTTTTTTGAAAAACAAAAACAAAAAATGAAAGGGAGCGCGTGAAAGAAGATTGCACGGGAACCTTTTTTTTCTCTCTCTCTCTCTCTCTCTCTCTCTCTCTCTCTCTCTCTCTCTTTCTTGTCAGCTGATCAAACCCGGAAGTGGCACCAGATTTTTTTTTTTCTTTTTTTGCGCCCCCCACTTTTACGGAATTCCTAGATCCACCACTGTACACGGATAATAATATCATATACATGAGGATTGTGGTAGTACTTCGTTTTGTTGTACATGATAACAGACTGCATGCACAATCTTGGCACATTGGCAACATCATTGGCACGTGACATGATCTGTAACCCGGTATACACTGGCTTCCAAGGAGCTGTGATTTGGATTAGTGCAACAAGTGTGTAGTAAACAAGACTTAGTACTTACTGTCGCTACCACTTCTTACAACCATATTCGGCAAGAAACCACATCCATACACTATATGCTTACAACTAATCTTATAAAGGTATGATAATCAATGAGTACTTTCACTAAGTAAGGGTGTACTCTGAGGGAAAGCATGTACTTCCCTATTAACCGCTATATAGGAAGATGAAAGAAAAATAACACCCACAACTCACCGAATGGCAACAACCTTTTATCATCTTAAGCTTTGTCTCATTTCTTGAGGGGATAACACCAAATCTGCGAAAGGGGAAATTTCTCCCCAGAAGTGATACTCGCATGTGGATTCAGCAAATGGAGAAGGGAAAACACTCGGCGAAAGTCTGAATAAACCAGCAATTCGATCAAAATATTAGACTACATTAATATGTACATTTTTAACAAGTTTGATTCAATGTGTCACCCTCTCCAGTAGAGGCACAGTAATTCGTTAGGTCAAATTATAGAACGATACGAAGAAAAGGTCAAAGGATGAAATATATATATATATATATATATATATATATATATATATATATATATCATCAAAAATAAAACTGAAACCAAGTTCAACAGTACATGTTGAGAAAGAGCGAAGCGCTCGAAAATTTGTGTGCCGAAATAAACTGTTGGTGAATACAGTATGAACTTGGTTTCAGTTTTATTTTTTGCTGATATTATCACACCAACACGTGGACAACTTACTATATAGGCATATATATATATATATATATATATATATATATATATATATATATATCATAATCCATTTGTATTGTGATATTGTGGAGTAAAATAACCGAATCTCGGGGGGGGGGGGGTCAAGAGGTCAAAAGTACAGTCGTGGACCCACCTTATGCTTGCTAACTGTCCACATAAATTCCAACTTAGGCGTTTGAGCTACTAAGCAAATGTGGTCATTTCCCTTTTCTAGGAAATCTAGTCGGACACATGTGAAAGATTTACCCATACAAATTGTGGATGGGGGGGGGGGTAGCGAAAGAAAATCTGTTAACCCACATAATACTTAGAAACTGGAAAGACCTTCGCAAGAAACCACAAAAGACCTTTCCGCAACACCTTTCTTCTATTCCTTTCGCCACCGCCATTGTCAAGAGGGTGGTGTTCAAATTGACACTTCGGCCTGCCGAGTTTGACCGACTGCTCGCACCGGCGGTGACTCTCTCTCTCTCCCCCGCTCTCCTTTCAAAGGTGTGCTGCGGCTTTTCTATCTTCACCTGTCGTTGACACGCAAATGAATTTCGCAAGATCCACGGTCAAGTTGCTAATTGGGCATCCCCGTCTGGTTTCGAGTCGAAAATTTCTACAAGATCTGTAAAGTGATCGTGCCAAGCAACAGTGTGTGTGCGAAATTTGAGATATCTGTATGAAAAGTCGCATGTGGGTGTCATCTGTTATACATCTCTCACTTTTCTTTTACTCTTCCCTTGTGAATGAACTTTACTAGTCTTTATTACCAGACTCAGAGTCGATCCCACTATTCATAGCAGCTGATTGATAGCAAAACGTATTTACCTTAAAAATACACTTTATCTGTGTCAACTTCTGGCTTTAGGGATTTGAATGTGAATGACTGATTGCAATATGAAAAGCTGCATTCGCATTTGACAAGAGATTCAAAATCATAGTTGTGCTCAATCATATGAGTCTGAATTACGTGTGTGATGAGACTACATGTACAAAACATTCCACGCGCAGAGCGAACAGAGTCGAGTCGACCATACACAAACCACGATCATTATGTAGGCTGCTACTCGGCTGACGTGCGCCCGACGGAAGACGTAGATTCCACTGTCCGCCAGCTCGCTGCTAATCGTCCGTACATACTGAGCTCAACGCTGGCAAACTTTCCGCCGTAGAATTTCGTTTACATTCGGACTAATAGTAGTCGTCAGACGGAGAGCAATGCCGCTCTGCACACAGCCATTCCACTCGAGTTTAAAGTGAGTCATTGTGCGTTTGTGTAAGAAGTTTACTCAAGTGGCCGAGTGGTCAACAGAAGATTTTTTCTTCTTTTTTTCGTTGACCCGCGTGTAGCTCATTACTGTCCGTCACTGCCTTCGTTTTGTATGGGGCTTAATTGGCCTCGGTGGGTAGAGAGCTGCCCTTCGAACTTACCCCGGTAAGAGATGGTTGATCGTGTTCAACCGACTTCTTTCGCGCTTGCCTCTCAACGGAAATGAATCAGGCAGTCGGATCATAAATATGGATATTTCAAGAATTGCATGGACTAGGGATCGATCTTTACTTTCGTCATGACTCGAATGTGTGCGAGTTTTCCGATGAAGTATTACGAACCGTTTACGATTCGAGTTAGGGAGCCGCGCCGCGACTAAAAACCCGTCCGTGGTCCCTAGCTGGAATCAATCGCCGTGCCGTCGGCTGTGGGGCCCCAGAGTTCTGGCGTGCTGTGAATTCATCATTCGTGTCGTGGTGGGACTCGTTAGCCATGCTGTGGTGGGATGTCTTGGCTGTTTTTGTGCTGGTGTTCTTACCTTGGCCACGGGGAGGGGCTTCGTCCATTCAAGATCTTCGCGAGCAGCTCAACTGTCACAGACACACGCAGGTTCGCTCAAACTTTCTCTTCCACACTCCTAAACTTCCTCTACCATTTTTGTATACGTGCGCTCACTTCTACGCGCAGCGTTTCGGATTCCGAAAACTGAACATCCCAATATTTTAAAGTCAGACTTTAGTGTCATAGTCAATGATTCCTACAATATTAATCATATTTACAAACATATGGCTTGAAAAGTACGACGTGTATATCTTCCTCACTTTTAATGCGACGAAACAGACACACTGCCTTTAATTTAAATAATTCCCCATCAAGGAAGTGTGGCCGTGTAGTAACTACGATTCGTATCTTTTCTTCGGAGACGTGTAGATTTTTATACCAAATGAGATTTGTGTGGGTGCGCTTTGTTTTTAGGGAAGATAAAATTCTTCAATAATCATATACATTTAAAGTCTGAAAGTGTACAATTACAATGTTAAAGTGTACAATTCGGAGGACGTGGCAACTTTGTGGCAAAGCCGTTTTATAATTTTATCATTATTAAAAATTTGGACGGCGATATATCCATGTTTTCAAGCAAATTTCTTCACAGTTCTTTCAGTTTTCTGCTTCTCCGATGAAATTGAAATTTCGTTTTCCTCAGCACCTAATTAAATTGCGAGACCATGCTTACTTTGATGTTTCTTTATACTCATGGTCTCGTTGTGTTACGTTGTCTTCTTTTCATCGAGACAGGAACGCACTTCGCCGCGGCTCCAAACTCGTTATTAGTTCACCCAACTGAACTGATCTTCGCTGCCCCCTTTTCTTTTCTATCCATCGCGCTGGATAATAGGGTTTTTGTTCCGTCCTGGCGACTTACCCTAAAAGCCTTCCCCTTTCACGAGCGGGGGCATGTCTGCCCCCCTCCTAATGCATTTAGGTTTGTTTGTGTGGCCCCTATTTCTCAACATCCCTAGACTGCACTCCTCCATCTTCTATTCTCAGTCGCCTCCTGTGAAGAAGAAGGGGAAAAAAATCCATGCAATTAGCCTCGACAATCTTATAGAGGGAGGGAAACTCGACAACCTCTTGCTATGCTACCCATTTTCTCCCACAGTAACCAATGCCATTTCAATTGATTTTCTACTATCTCCCCGTCAATGTATTGTTTTAATTAAGATCTCTCACAAAACACGTTTAGAGCAAATCCGGGTGGATTGTGTTTCCATACAATGAGCAGTTAATTCGTTTTGTGTGACTTTTCTTCTACGAGCTGCCACTCACATTTTCAAGAATAGATTGACAGGTCCTATCCTCTAGATACAATACCAATGTTGCAATCACTCCAGGTTTTTGTTTGTATTTCCTTTTTGTCTTCCTTTGAATAGGGGACGACTTCCTTCTTATGGCGAGTACGGCGGGAACCACCGGCATACTTTTTTGGGACAATACACGTACCTTACACGCGAGTTTGGGATTATATTCCCGAAAATACCAAAGTTGCTTTCCGCGAAAGCGAGCATATATTCTTCGAGTTGGATCTGATGGATCCGTATACGCTGTCGGGACTCGCAAACTGCCAGTTGCTACCGCAGGGGGAGAACTTGAGCGATGTCCTCCCGGAGAGCATGTTTCAGCGATTAAAAAGTCATTTGGAATACGTGAAGCACATGATGCCCCAGTGGCTAACTGCAGATCAGCGGGGCAGGGGTGTTTACGCAGACTATCTCTTCAACACAATTGCGGGAAACTGGGAGAGAAAGAAGCCGATTTGGGTGATGATGATGGTGAATTCGCTCACGGAAACGGACGTGAAATCAAGAGGAATTCCCGTTTTGGATTTATATCTCGCCCAGGAGGCGATGCGACTGAACAAGAGGACAGGGGCGGTGGAACAAGTGGAAGAGCAGTGCATCCCTCTCAACGGCCTCAACTTTTCGCAGGTACGACATGACGCGCGTGTGTGTGTGTGTGTGTGCGTGCGCGCGAATGTTTGTGTGTCGGCAGGAGCGAATGTGATTGATCGTTTCTGGTAATGTTGTCGAGCCAGTGGCGTGGCTTGAAAAGTCATATGATGAGAGATAATCGAATCAGGCGGCGATTAGCAATTGTTTTCAGTACGGCGGTATGTGTGATGTTTTATCGCGCGCAAATTGCGAGTAATGAATTCAATTACGCGAGCATGCGGGCAGCTGGTCGCTCGAAAAAAACAAAAACAAGAAGAAGGGAACAAAATAAAGCAAGTTGTAAGGGTATTGTGGAAGAAGACTAGCGAAGAAACAACAGGGGACATCTTTCTCGGAATTTTGACGACGAATGTTGATTTTATCTTGACTACGCAACGAACTGCACGCAAAACGCTTGCGTTAAAATTGCAATGACAATTTTAGCGGGTGTTCCGACATAAAAGCCAAAAGAATATATTTAGCTTTAGGATCCGAAAGACGCGATGTGGAAATGTTGTTTGGGAGGTCAACAAACTAGACAACTTCAAGCTAATTGGTAGAACTTAGAAGCTCGCCGCCTGATTGGTTTGTCATGCATATTCTTTCTCGTATTTGCCATGCTTTTTTGTCTATTTTATATGACCATTTGTGAAAGGAAGAAGAGGGTCCGTTAATGATGCTGGACGAATGTGTGTGTGTCATGATTGTTTGTGCGCTTCTATTGTTGTTTCAGTGTTTCATGTTGTCTGTTTTTCACAAAGGGTGTTTTCGTGGCGGGGATTTCTTTTCACGTCCAGACTCAACTTTTCACAGTTTCGGTGACAGGGAAGTCGTATCAATCGCGCCGAAATCGAGTTCGTTTTATGAGAGCGCGAAACAGAGCAAGTTTATATTGAGTGAAAACCTTGAAGTGCCATCGCGTCAAACGCGGCCGACTCTCGCCCGCGAACACGGTGGTTCCTCGGGGCAGAAATCGAGATGGTTTCCACTAGAAGATGGTCCGAATGCTCTCTTTTTCAACGTCTGAATAAAAGAAGCAAGTATTCCCTTCCATATTATCAGCCAAGGGAAGTGTTCCTTGAAAACGCGTCCTTTACGCGAGGACAATAGAGAGGAATTTGATCAACAGGCCGTATAATGATTTCAATGCCGTTTACACCACCTTTCTAATTTAGTCCGCATTAGCGTGCCTTTAGAAACCCGATCAAGTGGATAGGTTTAGCGCCTATAAAGAGCTTCGCTTGGTCTGGCGTATTTTGCTCGGCTACCACGATGGGCGGTCACAGCATTAAATAACAATTTTCATGACAGCCTTCGCGTTACGTGAAAACATTTTTATTAGTAGGATTTTTTCTTTCATTTTTAGAGCGAAGGGGTGGAAATTGGAATTGTATTCAGGAGCGATATTGGAAGAAAAATTAGCGCGGGATCGAGTTTCGTCCGGTGCTTATAGGGTGACTTTGATAAGAGCGCAACGCCTTTGAACTATTCTGAGGTGTTTTCAGGGAGTGCAGGTAGTAGATTTGTTGACCGATGAAGGCCGAGGCCCGCACAATACACGTCTCATTATATGCAAAAAGCCCACACACAGACGCAACATCGCACTCTACCAGCCCTCCGTCGGTCATACCCCCTCGTAAGACGTTGTACTTCACTTGTCCTTGTGCGTTGTTGCATCTAATTAAAATGCGATCTTCCACAAATTCTCCCTCTTTTGATCTTACCGACTGGTAGTGGTAAACATGGCAAGCTTTGCCAGCCAAATTGTGGTTTTTGTTTTCTCTTTCTTTATCTTAGGATGGTGATATGGGGTGAATGATAAACTGTTCTTGCTTTTGTCCCAAAGTTTGGAGAGAATTTAGTTTGGTTTGGTTCAGTTTAGTGTTTATAAACAGTTGTCTTTGATCCAGGTTTGGAAATATGCTATTTGCTTGTTATTTTCAGTCAGTCTTCTATATAAACAGATTATCATTGACACGCAATGCCCAATATTACCCAGGGCATAATTTTTAGATTTATATTTTGTTTTGTTTTGTTTTTGTATAAATACCATGTATATTTTTGTATTTCTTTATCAGCTTAATTATGTTTTATGAAACGTTTTATTTTATAAAATATTTGCTTATAAGAAGCATATAAAGAATAATAGTAGGGCCTATAGTAATGCAGGAAATAAGTGTGGATCAAAATCTTCTCAAATATATTCATGTTTCAAATGCATATTGATAGATAATCATGTGGCGAAGTAGTTTATGTATGACCTTTACTTGATCGGTCAAATCTCAGGTGATATTGATTGTCATACATTTGCTATCTATGTACACCTGTAATTAATTGCATAATCAGAACATCACTGCAGTTAGGCACATTATCGAGCATAACACTCAGGAGAAACTGATACATGAAGGCAGGAGAGAAAATGGAAGCAATAGCTTGATGTTTCAGAAAATGCAAGATACTGTTCCTGACAAAGAAAACGATGGAAATATACCATCATTTTTTTTTTGTCATTTCATCTCCATGGCATCTGCAATGACTGCCAGGCAAGCTTAGTGCACAAAGAACACGCCAGTTTGACCTCTTTTGCTCCATTGCAAATGTCAATTTAATTATTGAGAAATTGATTTTCTGGTGTCGACTGAAAGAAACGTGAAGGGTTATGACAGAACTGGGAGAGACGCAGAAGACTGGGATTATCAAACAGATCAATCTTGCTAATTCTTATCATCAGTATACTTTGTACACTGATGTAGAATGTATGAAGGAGGGGTTTTTTTTCCCCCTCCCCATCTGATCACAAAACAGGGACTTGAATAAGTCGTTACTGGAAAGAACTGCATTGCTGTACAGAAAGACATTTTCAGTTTCTTGTCAGCAGTCACATTTCAAGCATGAATTTAGCTGGCTGATGTATGGTGAAAATTTTAGTTATAAGGGTTCCAAATCATATTACCATATTGCAAATTATTTAATTTTACTGACAAGTGTCTGATGAATTAAGCACTTAATTTGCGTTAAAGCGAGAGGTTTTTGAGGCTTGCCATGTAATATAATGGAGCGTTCAAGTTAAATATGTCTTTTTAAAGTTTTTATACTTATTTAGATTACATTTCTCCCACTAATTGCTTGCATGTTTATAATTATACTGGGTTTATGTGTTTTATTACTTTGCACAACTTTAAGAAATATGTGATTACCACACTTTCCCCAAACAGTATAGTGCATCTCGGAATTCTTGAAATGGATGAGGTTTATTGTATGAGAAATTTCTTCTTTCTTGATTATATTTGATTTTTTTTTTATAATCACTCATTTGATTCATCTTATTACTGTACATATTTCATTGAATTATAAATTCTCTTTAATAATGTTTGAATGATATTAGAAGTCATTGGACAAGTTCACATTTGGAAAAACAGAATTATAAATAAATTTGGTATTAGTGTGGTATTCTTTACAATCTAGATATGTGTCAAGTTCCTGGTTTTCTTCGTCTTGAGATCAAGCAGTAAAATTACTGAAGACCTCAGAAACCTTCCAAGTTTTAACAGAATATTGATGTATGAACTTGCTACAATTATGTTTCATTCATCAAAAGAAATATTTCAAGCACCTTTTGTTATAACAGCCATGGTGTATAGTAAATAACATCCCTCTCCATCTACTTTTGATAAAATAAAGATAACAATCAAATTTTGTATGCTCTTTTTCTTTATTCTTATTCTACACTGGTTTCATGCAACTGTTGTTTTAATTAAAAGTGCAGAAACTGGGATGGTTTATGGTGGAAAACTGAACATGAGCAGCCATGCATTGCTAATAGCTACGTAGGTACAGTGGATTTTATGTTTGATTGAAAGATGTGAATTTGCAAGAATGGTAGAAGAACTTAGGTGAATGCAAGAAAGAAAAAAAAAATCCCACACAGACTTGAGGTATTGAAAGGTTTTTTAAATACTTACTGTGGTGCCTTGAAATGAAAAAGAAAGCAAGAAAAAGTGGGAAGGGAATATTTGTTTTCAAGTTTTTGTAGTGGTCAAGCAAAGGAATCCTACCAATTTGGACAGCAATTCCAAGCCTTACCTCCTCGGTGGTGGCGATTAAGTTTCCCATTCTGATGCTGGGACAGAAACTTGGAGGTGTGGATAACCTAGAAAATGTGGGGTGGGTAAAAAAGGCCTCCCATTTGTGTCACAGCAGAATTTTGTTATTAGTGAAATCTCCTTCGAAAGTCCTGAGGAATCGGTTGATGTTTTCATTCAGGCTCCGAATTTGGGTCAAATTTATTTTTATTCGCCTGAACGTAATCCAGGGGAAAAAGGGGGAAGGTCAGCCAAGGGTCGGATCGCAGAGAATAGCTGCCTCCAAAAACATGTTCCCCATTTTATCTGGGGATCAACAAGTGTGTCATCCTGAATCGCCGAAATCTCGGGGTACCTGCTCTCTTGCACTGCTTGGATGGTAGGGTATGGGAAAAACGGAGAATCAAGTGCTGTCCAATTCATGAAAAATTTGCCAGATTCTGAGCTGGGGAATTACTGGCTTCCAATAACAGAACAAGTAAGTTGTGTAAACTCTCCGCTAACATCAGCATCTATTGTTATTTCTTCTTTTTTTTTCGGAAACATCTGATTGATAAGTAGATTTCTTCGTAGTCTCGGGTGTTCCGCCCACTTTTGAAGTTAGGCATGTTTGCACCTCCTTTTTATTTTCTTGAGCTGCAGTTTTGTGGTTACAAAAGGTTTGTGATCCACAGTGGGCTTCTCTCCTTTCCTGTTGCTTCTTTGCAAAATGATTACACATAACTGGGCAGGTGGGACTATTCAATGCCCTGTCAAGTCTAACTTATTCTAAGTCAATGATAAAATAGTTAATAAAAAAAGGGGGTGGGCAAGGAATGAGGAATGAGAATGAGATGTTCAGTTGCTGTAAATGTTGTTATGCTTCCAACACAACAACCATTGACCTTTGACCCGATCAACCATGAGCACTATCGCAACCTTACAAAAAAAAAAAAAACAACAACAAAACAAAACAAAAATGGTAACTTTTGTAAATAACAATATAATGTGGCCCATTCTCATTGGGGGATGAGTGGAGCACAGTGTTATATTAAAATCACTATCTGCCACACAGAGATATGACGATAATGTAAATGGTAGCGTAGCAGGCCAAATCCCTCTTTTGTGGTTTGTCCATAAGGTTCTGCGAATGGAAGTTGGGTGAGAAAAACCATAATTTTTCTTTGGTGATACGGCTCATTGCAAATTGTCACATCAAACCAACAAAGTAAAAAAAAAAAATCACTCCAGGGAATTCGCTTCTGTTGCAATGATTTATGTGGCCTTTGGCACATTAATGGAGCAACTTTCACTGAAATGTCACAGTTTTTGTTGCAGTTTTTGATTGGGGTTTTTGACCATGTAGCAAAGACCTTTATATGGTCTTCATAATGGTCACAAAGTTGAGTATTTCTCTACCCTGCATGAGAGTTGGATCAGATTTGAGGAGCCATTTTTTAATCTAAAAGTGATGTAAAGGAAAAGCAATGGCACACTCATATGTATGCAACGTCTTCTCTCTCTTTATTTTACTCTTCTTTCCTTCTCTTTTCTTTTGTCATCTTCCTCCCTCCCCTGTCTCTCGTTCACTCTCTCTCTCTCTCTCTCACACACACACACACACACACACTCGTGGCATTTCGACGGGACAAGATGTAGATCTCATCTGCTCCGGACAGGACGGTGTGTGGTAGACCAATCAAAGATAGCTGACATGATTCCACGAAGGCTTTCGTGAATAGATGACATGATGAAATAATGAAGTGGCATGGATCAAGCTGCTGGTTGCTGAGCAACAGAAGCGGATCTAGGGGGGGGGGGGGTGGGGGGTTGCAACCCCCCCCCCCCCAAAAAAAAAAAAAAAAAAAAAATCCGGGGACCATTTTTTTTTATCTTATCTTTTTTTTTAAACTTGTAATTTTATTTTTTTCTATTTATGGCAATGACCTCTATACCAAAAATAGTGGTGTTTTAGATGCAAGAAAATGCCATTTTCACACACAGATTTTCAAAAATTCTCCCTACTGTGGAAGGGGGGACACCCCCTCCACACCCTCCCCCCCCCCCTCGCTCGCTACGCTCCCTCGCATACCGCCCCAACCCCCTCCTTTATAAAAAGCTAGATCCACCCCTGAGGGTGCAGTGATGCACTCTCTTGCTCAAGTTCAAATCTTGAAGGAGCTTGGAGCTTCAAACACCTTTACCATACTTCATACAGTGGGAAATTAAATTGCTTTCATGATTTGTTACTTCTCAACATTTACAGATGATGCAACCCTTACTCTAATTACAACTGTCAAAGCTGTACATTTCGCATACAGATATTTTTCGCAAATGAGGAGGTCACAAATATTTTTGTGAGATGTTGTGTTTGCGATTAGAAACTCAGGCTATCGTAAGTGCACTATTGCCTTCTGTAAATTTAATGCAGTGTCAAGCAGATGGTGATATAATTTACATGTTGCTAAATTTGCAGACCAACAGTGATTTGCGAAATTTGCAAAAAGTAAATCCTCGCGATAATAACAGCTTTTATGGTAAGTCAACATTTGGAAATATTCGAAGACTGTTTATTCCGAAATGTATGCAGATTTGGAAGAGTGAATCAAGTTAATGTGTTTCCAATTTAAAACGGGATGTTTGACTTCTATTTAGATTGCTTGTAATGGTGAGAGACTTATGTCTAAAATCTAGCTTGATGAGAGATACAGCATGAATAAAATGGAAGTTGCAAATGTTTTTGAAGTGATTTCCCCACCACTATTCTCAAGCTGTACAAGAGTAAACATGACAATTCAGGGAGAATGATATGTGTATATTCACAGTGAATGTTTGGAAGGTATCATTGAGATTTTATTAAACAAAAAGAAGAAGCAGAAAGTTTTCAAAATCGGATAGGTTTGACCAGAAAGAAAGATTTTACGAACATTCCATTCAGCTCCTATATTGTGTGTCAGTGTCTGTTGGCGGTGTAAAGTGGCTGACCAGATAGCAGAAGTTTAGTGATGTTACATGCGTTGCATCGGCACACGATACCGAGAGCGGTCTACCAGATGCGGTTCAGTGGCGGTCCCTGGTTTAGCAGCTGGGAGAGGAGTCAGTGAGTCTCACCTTGTGGCCAAGGTTTTGATATGGCTCATCTCTCAGTAGTGATGATAGCTTGAGCTTGCCCATCGGCATTGTGGGAAGGGGTCAGCAGAGTTCAGGAAAAATCGTAGTACACCAACCATATAATGATATATCCTCATTATGACTTAAAAGGTCTATTCATCAAGATGCAGTGTACTCTTGTTATAGCAAACGTATGGTTATGACGAACTATCTTTACAATGAAGTGAGAATTCAGGTCCAAAAATTATTGTCTGTGTTGTTATATACATATGCATTATTGTTGGGCTATAATAAAATTTCAGTATAACACATGACAAAACTGCCGGTCCTGAAGCCTTCATGATAACGGGAGTCATCTGTACCTAAAACTATGTATAGAACAAGATATTCAAACATCATAATCGGTTTGCTATGCAGATTTTGTTTTTTGTTTGTGTTGATAGAATGGTGGTACAAAATAGTCATCTGGACTACAGAAACTGATGGAAATAAAATGATGTTATCCTATGTTTGGTTTCCCCTTTTTTTTTTTTGGGGGGGGGGGTGGAGCATATATATCTAAGGGATTCAAGGTGGAAGGTTCAATGGCAATGTGCAAGTGGCATGTTCAGGGAAACAAAGTGGTTACAATAAGACTGGAACTCTACAATATTTTAGTCAGATCTGAGTGAAACTTTGACTTTTACAATTTCACCTTTTTGTCTGTCAATGTCAACATAACATGAAGTAGAGCATCACTTTGAAGTTAAAGAGATGACAGTATGAAATTTCATGTGATAGATATCAAATTGTGCTCAAGGGGCTGTGTACATCTATACCTAGAGATACAGTGATTAGAGGTCATAGAACGTTCCAGCCTTTACTTCAGCTAGGATGGTCCAATTTCACTGTGATCCAAAGAAAAGGGTAAGGGTGATACAGTACAGTAGGATGATTAGAAAGAAAGGTCAAATGTCAATATCAAAAGAATGTCACTTTCAAACTATGCCTTCAGGTTACTATTGTCTTGAGGTAATAAATGATTTAGAATTAAAAGGCAGAAGAATAGATTCGTAATGAAGATTTGTGAAGGAATTGACAGCTCAGGTGAAAAGTCAAACTTTAAGGTCAACAAGGCACTGAATGAACCTTGGCTGAATATATGTCATTTCCAGAGCTGATAACTTCAGCCTGGAATGTGCATTGGAATTGTGCTTTGGAAAGATGGATAGCAATATTGGTAAACACAGGCATTTGATTTGTGCAAATGAGGTTGTAGGTCAATTCTTAGGGTCAAAGGTCAAGATCAATGTCTGAACTTAGAACTCTTAATGTAAAGTGGGGAGGGGGCGTGGCTAAATTAAATGACATTTTTATTTTCCTGTAGATGCTGACAATGTGGGCATTCACTTGACTGATTGAGTTGATACATTAGCCAAGATTGAGATTATTCCACTCCTACCCTCCAACCCCCCCCCCCAAGTGAAACTTGATGCCAAGTTGCTTTAAAGGGAGATTGGCAATTCCTCAACACCAAAATCATTGCTAACTGTGAACTCCAGCGATGTGGAGGGGAGGCGACACTGGTGAGCCTGAAATTGAGGCTAACACCTGTACCTCCCATCTTTTGGGAAAGAAGTGAAAAAGGTCAGTGCCCCCTGTCGCTTTGTTTCTTCCCCTCCTAGCGGCGCACTATGGCAGGGGAAGGTGTTTTGTGCTGCAGGTATTATCACTGCAGGGATCCCGCTCTTGCGCTTGTACTTCCCACCCCTCCAATGGTCCTGAGTCTTGTATGTCTTGAGGCTGGAGTGTGTGTAGTCTGCAGCAACTAGACTCTTCAACTTCATTGAAAACCAAATGAATATCAAAATGACATATCAAAATACTCCATTAGATGACATCATGAACTTAGGTCAACTGTGGCAAAGTCAAATCAACTGAAAAATATTGAAGAATATTTAGAGGATGTGATGCCTGCATTTCTATTACTCTCTGTCTCTTTCTCTCCATTATCTTGGAAAGCAACTTGTTTGATTTTGGTAGTATAGATTTGTAATAAAGTTGTCGCAAATTAGAAATGTAAGAAACTGCTCCCCCTATCTTTGGTTTCAGATTTCAGAGACTTTTTAAGTTATGATTGCATGGTGCATTGAAGTCTAGGTCTTTATGTCTTCCCGATCCCTCCCAGATGGTTCTTGCATGATATTTACTCATCTTTTAGAGTGGTCCTTATCAAATCACAGTGAATTTTGGCCGTAACCCCAATTGACCCCTGCAAGTCACCTGTACTGACCTTTGCATTGACCTCTGCTCACACATCCTGTGCCAAGCCCAGCACTGTTTTCCACAGTTGTATGAGGACCATGCTCCTACACCTACAAATATCACACAGGTAGCAGCAATCATACTGCAGCCCACCAACAACCGGAGGATTTTATCTGTAGTCGATAAAACCCAACATGAACTGAGCATACATCAATCTGTCTCTCAGTTTGGATCTAGAGACAGAGTTCCTGAATTTCTTACCTTTGAATTCTTGAGGCATCTTCAGTCACTCTAGATATATAAATATAGACCATACTTTTAATACAGAGTGAAGCAGAAATTTTCACACTTGGTTGAGTAAGATGAATTTCAAATTCTGCAGAATCAAAATATGAAATAATATCACATACTAGTATACAACAAGTAAAACATTCAAGTATTCTTATTTTTGTGCAAACTTCATGTTCTGTAAAATTTCTTGATAACTCTCACTTTCAAAGCCCATTCAGGAAGTGAAAAAGTAAATTGCTTATTCTAATGATACATTTTGTTCCATCAGCTAAAGAGAAAAGAAAAAACACCAGGGCTTCACATGCGTATGCATGTATAAATTGTGAAATAAACCTCTATTTCCAAGGAACATCACAGATAGCCTGTGATATATTCCACCCTGCAATTGCTTGCACAATTAATACTGCTGTCTGTCAAACCCTGCCATTGTCATAAAAGTGACAAAGTCACAAGAAAGATTATGTGTAGGCCTAAGCAGTTCAGTCACGTGGACCACTAGTTTGTAGGCGCCTACATGTACTATCTTTCACAGACCTCATGGCCAGAATTCATCCATCGATTATACAAATTTCAATTGCATAAGTGCATGTGACATATTACAGACAACAACAGACATCCAATGATGAATGCAAACTGCTGTGGACATCCAAAAAGTATGCCTATTTCATGCTTGTATTAGTCCAAAAGACTGGATATAAACCATGAATTTGATTTTAACAACCATTGGGAATTCAGGCCATTGTGTCTTGTGGCATTGTTCTTGCAGGTCATGTCTGATGGCTTCTCAAGACTGTCACGTATGATTCAAAAACTTATCAACTCTGATGAAACATCATCACAGTACTTACAAGCTCATAGATGTGAGATATGGTTGATATCATATCATCCATTGATTGTCCTGTGATGATATGTATGAATGTGACAAAGAAAATTGGTTATGGTACATGTACCTCCAAGGAGCTTCAAAGACCATCAGAGCACGCTAACAATACAGTTGAATGACACCTCACAATATTGTCCTTTGAGAACACTGCTTGATGCTGTCCCAGTGGTTTTGCGGTCAAGTTTTGGCCCTTGGGGTTAATCCCCATTGTTGTGCATTGGGACTTCCATTTTGATGCACTGTCTAAAAAGTGCAAGATCTTTTTTGTTGTGTTTTTAATCAAATGTTTCATCACATTATCATACACAGTAGTTACAGTGTATTTTGTAATTTGTCCTGAGAGATTTCAATATTCATCAAAATTATGAAAGCAGAAAGTAGTCATGACAAGGGATTTTATGTCATAGAATGTGAGAAGAAAACAACACAAAATAAATGACTTCTGTGTAATGCTCATTTAAGTTTAGTTTGATGGGCTTTTGAAAAGATTAAGAAGAAGTCCTCTGCAAGAGATGCAGCCATTTTTGACTGAAAACCTAATTTTCACACTCGATTGGTTCTAATAGTCAGTATTTACCTAATAAATACATATACAGTATGAGGGAAATAGATATTCTCTGAGGGTAAACAGTCTTTAAAAAGAAAAAGATTATGTTGACGAATTCTCTACTGGATGAGGAAATAACACTGATGATGATATTCAGAATTTAAAACTGTCAAGGAAATGTAGATAACAAAGAATACTTTGTCATTCTGACTTTCTTGCAACTTCAAAGACAACATCTTTGCTTTCAACTGGATATGATTTATTGTTGAGCTTTATTGATGATATTAAAACACTGACTGGTGTTTGCTTCATGCTATATTTTTTTTTTATTAAGACTTTGACCACTTAAAGTGTTCATGTGTGTGGGTATCTTCAAATATATAAGACAGCAGCTCATAATCTTCTGTATATAATTAGAGAGACTTAACATGAGACTAGTTTGTGCATCTGACTCCCCTACTGCACTCTGTCATCTTAAATCTCCTTTCTAAAAAGGGTGAAAAGGAGATAATTAGTTCTGAGGATGCTGGTATGTAAAGTGCGAATCTACTCTATGTTTTATTCTGTCTATCCTCATATAATCTTATGGCGAAAGAACCTGAAGGAATTCCTCTTTCTTTTATTTGTCAAACCTCCTGCTGTGTTGCCTGGAATGATTTGCAGTACTTGAAGGAATCTTGCGAAGTTTGTGGACCTGCTCTCGATTGAAACTCAGAGTTGGTACATAGAATGAAAGGACAGAGTAAATGGTCTCTCTCACACTTTTTGCATGAACCTCCATAGTCGCTACTTTCTTCTGTTGTTAAGCACATGGATGGTTCTTGCAATGTTGGCTGTAACTCACTCGGATCTGAAGAAAGCAGTAACTTTCACAAGTACGTGTCGCGAGTTTTAAAATTTTATTGTTCGTTTATGGAGATTAAATGACAGATTTGGGACAAAATAGAAATGATGTGAATTAGGCAAAGAATAACACACATTTTCATACACCACATCCCCTTCCATACACACACATACACACAAACATGTAAGGACTGCCGTAGCCAATGCAGTGGCCAAAGGGTGAATGAGTGAAGGGACAGGTTTTAGCAGGGAGGCAATCACCTCCCTGGTTTTAGCATGGTTTTAGGAACATACAATGTAGGGAGGATTTTGGAACAGGCTTTTTGTTGAGGTTTCACCTTATGGTTCCCATTCACACACAATGGAAATTTAGCTTACTTTATGGACACACAGACACATACACACACACACACACACTTACACAAAATCACCAAATACTGTAAAACGAGGAATGTTTGCTTGCATTTTAATTTCGTGACTCGCGAGAGCCAAGATTCGCAAAATTAAAAGGCTCTTGTCTACACTATATGCATTGAATGCCAGAGGCACTTCACAAAAATTTCATGCCGCTAAAATATCATGTTTTACAGTCGACCATATTGCAATCCACATCATGATGCAATAACATTTAATCATTCTACCTTAATGTCTTTTTTTAAACCTGCGCAATATGCCATGCTCATTGTGTGTGAATGTCAAAAAAAAAAAAAGAACACAAATAAACTCTCAATTTAAACTTTCAATTTTCTTAATCTCATTATGCAATTTGTCGCAGAAGGTCTGCACAATAATAGGGTGCCTGTGATCATGCTCTGATCATCGTTTAGGCATATACATGCATGACAGAGATTTCAAGTGCTTAGATTCTTGCAACCTATAATCCAAAACCGAAAACTCCTCTGTGTGAATGGGCTGATGGATTAATTGAAGTCTGGCTACCCAGCGTTCGTTTGGATCCAAATTGTTTCACCATCCTAGCCAGCACCTTAATTATCAAGTGATGCTGATTAGAGATGTTTTGTTTCAAACCACCTTTACTTCCGAGGCCCATGTCATCCTGATGGATTGTTGATTGAATTTTTAATCACACAAGAATGCAATTAAGAGATAGAGCTAAGTAAACACCGATGAGTTCTTTGCTGAAGATTTCATAAATAAGATTATTCTTATCAGTTTCATATTTGCTTATATTTGAGATAATCTATGTTTATTTCTATTTGATCTACCATAATTACCTTGTCCCTCGGATAGGACATAAAATGGAGGTCCCGTGTATGAGAGAGTCACAGCTCATGCACGTAAAAGATCCCGCTTCATTCATTCATCGCAAAGAGCAGGGTGTCTAACCCGGTGAAGAGGTCCCATCCCACATCCAACTGGACCCCATGGAAGACCAGCTTAGTGTAGCTGAATATGGGCTATCCAGCCATCTTCACGGATGGAAAATGAACAACAACCTTGCAGTTATCAGAAGTTGGTAGTCTTTAATTTGCAAACTCAACAATACATATTGTAAAGTGTCCATCCCATACTGGTCTAGTCATCTGTATAGCGTCAACACAGCAAATGCTCTGTATGGCAAAGTATTTTACTGTTAGTCTTTATCCACATGTTTGTCAGCAGTGAATGAGTTAATCCAAGAAAGCAACTTTTATGTTTATTTCATGTTCTTAAAGAATGAATATCAGAGCACAGATGGGCTCTGAAGCTTTTCCCCAAACAGTCTCCCAGATATATTTCTTTTATAGGAAAAGTTATTAGTAATGCATTTGCAAGAACAATTGCCACTACACCAGTCGGTTTCTTTTTGAGTACCCTCCAGTATGACTACATATTCCAGCTGTCAAGGGAATGAGTTTCCGCCCCTTCTCTCCCTATCTATCTCTCCTCCTCTATATTTCCCTCTCTTTCTCTTCTCTCCTAGATGGTTATGATGTTATGTGGAACATGCATGTGGGAGGAGAGAGAGGTAATTGCTATCAAAGTGGCAATTTGTCAGATAAGATTTTTGTGTGACTTGTTTCACCTGGCTAGTGTGTTTGTGTGAACATGTGTGTGTGTGTGTGTGTATGTGTGTGTGTATCTTTGTGTGAGTGTGAGTCAATGCCATGTTCTCTGTTATCAATACAAACACACACATATTTTCTCTATTAGATAGCACCCTCCCCCACCCCTCTCTCTCTGTGCACAATCTCCTGAAGTCGTGAACGGATGTAGTAGCTGACTTCTTAGTCTGATCATGGACCTACAGTCCATGGTCTGATAACCTCCTGTTGGGGATCGTTCTCTGCTGACTGAAATGGGGAACAATACACGGCATTGCTGAAATGATGGTGGAGTGGGAGGCACGCCAGACTGAATTCTTTCATCACCGCTACCGCTGCATTTTTTAAGGGAAATAGATGATAACTAAATATGACACGGATATCGGAAGTATACGCTGCGGGCACTCAGGGTTTCTGCACCTGATAATGCATGCCTTCTCTAGTTACGCTCCATTTCATCTTGTCACATTTGCGGACCAATTTTGTTGCAAATAAGATTTTGACTTTGCTTCTAGAACTTTTTTTCCCCTGCAAGTGGTAGACCTGTTCAAAAAAATAGGGGATAGGGACAAAACAATATGTTAAAGCTACTGATAATACAGCATAATGGAACATTATGTTACAATGTTTCTGTAAATGGAATTTACATTGCCTTTATCCAACCTCAAGTTTTGAGATTGGAATCCAATGTCATAAAAACTTTGCTATCAATTATAGAAAGTGCAGAGGCATCAGCTAGTGTCCTCCATGTGAAGGTAAACCTTTTCATGAATATGTATCATATAAGATCACTTTAAGATAGCCAAGACATAGTGTTTATTTGATATTTATCCGTTAACAAATCTATTCAAATTCATGACTGGTTTCCGTGAAGTACAGTAGCAAGCTGATATGCTTCATATATCTCAAAAACAGCTTCTTATCTCAAAACTGTAAGCCAAGTGTATGTGTTTGTGTGTATATTAACTGTTGCTATGTCAGGTAATCCTTCAAGGAAGCTCTTGCAAAGTTGTAAACACTTCTATTTAAGACTGTAGGGCTTAATTGATCTGTGGTTAATCTACTCATTTATGATTCTGACAAATAAGTCCATGAGACCTAAAAGGGACCAAATTACCTTTTCCATTGTTTTTCTTCAATATTTAAAATGAAAAATCAAGTCATTACATGCTAAGTAGCTTTTTAATTCAATTCTGTGAGATTAAAGTGTGCCTCTGACTACCAAATGACCAGTGTACTATACACTTGATCTTTTCACCCTGGCTTGATAGAAATTGCAAGATTATGACTAGATGCTGACATCATGGCCCCATAATTTCATAAAAAAAGTTGATATGATAGCAACTCTTGCTGGAATGACAATTGTCGTGGTAACAACAAGAATCCAGCTTCCTGATTGACTGTTGCTGTGGGAAGTTGCCATTCCAGCAAGCGTTGCTGTCCTAACATCCTTTATGAAATGGGGCCCAGATGATAAGGTGAACTTCTTTCTAGCCCTAATAGGTATGTGTATTTGAATATTTCACAAAGGGGGAAAAAGACAGTCATGATTATAAACTGTCATGACCTTGCTGGTCAGAGTTTATGCTGATTGGATGAGCTGTGATTGAATAGCACAACGCAACATCAAATTTATGCAGATGATTTTAGATGAGAATAACTGCATTGGACATCTCAGTGGAAGAGGAATGACTGTACAAGCTAGTGTATCATAGACAGAATGGTCAAGTTTTATTGGTTTGAACTTGACCATTGCCAGAAGGGGTGCTTTCTCTGGCCGGTGTAGAAAAGTAACAACCTCTGTGATCTGCCAGCAATGAGTCAAGACGGCGTGCAAGCTTTGTCCATTGGCAAATATTGTTATTATCTCTCTCACTATCTATTTATTATATTATGTATGTATATATGTGTGTGTGTATATATTATATGTATATGTATATATATATATATATATATATATATATATATATATATATGTATATATATGTATATATATATAGATATATATATATATTCTAATAACTATATTCTAGTAATGATGATAATAATAATCATAGTTAAAATGATAATGATAATAATTAGAGAGAGAGAGAGAGAGAATGCCCTTTCAGATTGCCAAATGATTTGTGTGTGTGTGTGTGTGTGTGTTCAGGAATATGTCTCATATTAATGAAATAATCTTTGTAAGTGAGAAAACAAACTTGAATCACATTTCTCCCAAATACACTTCTCACATCATGTTTAGCCCGTAGTAATGGTCTTGAGGTAATTTAAATTTTGAATTTTGCATGGTTCAGGATGTGCATTTTTTAATATCTAAAGCACATATAAGAAGACAGGGTGATTGAATTAAATAACACTGAATATAACCGTTCGAGATACAGCAATATCAGTATTCTAATAGTATTCAGGGAAACCAGTAATAAATTTGAATAGTTTTATAAATGGACATATTTTCAAATACAACTGTATGTCTTAACAAAACTGAATTAATATTTTGCTATAAACATTCGTGGAAAGGTTTAATTTTACATAGAGTAGACTAGCCGGTACCTCTATGCACTTTCTGTATGATAGTTAAGTATTTACAGTACGTCATTGGAATCCAATCTCAAAGCTTAAATGAAGGCAATGTGAACATGACAATTTGAATCGGAGTCTCAGAGCTTTAATACATGTGCAATATCGGAACAGAAATTTATAAAATGATTTATTTCTTTCACGTACAAAGGAGAGAATAAAGTAGAGGGGGAAAGAGATAGATGGCACAAGGATGTATAGTGAATAACGTCTTTTGCTTTTGAATGAATAAAACTGGCTGAAATAAAAAACTCTCTTTAAGGTTGGTTGCCTTCAATGTAGATGACCTCTGTGTCTCTCTCTCTCTCTCTCAAAAAAAAAAATGTTATGATATCACAAGGATTGCCACTTAATTTGATTGTTATCAATTCAAAGTACACACTCCCCAAAGAGAATAGTATGCCCCAGTGTAAATCGATTGTTCACCGCAAAACGGGATAATGGCGCCCTTTGTGCTGGAGACACTATCATCCCTGACAGGACGTGAAAGGACGACAAAAGGACTGAAAAGGAAGGCAAAGAAGATACAAGAGCGGATGATTTAGTAGCAGGGATTCAATTCTCTGCCGAACAGTGTACATCCCAATTCCATTTACCTTTTTTTTTTCTTTTCTTTTCTTTTCTTTTTCAACGAAAAATGCAATTCTCTTCGGTATGCTTGCGGCAAATTGGCAGCTTTCAAAGGGAAAAACTTGAAAGAGTGCGACGGAGAATGGGCCATTATCGTCGCGGAGTCTTCTTCTTTGTCTTTGAGCCGTGGAGTCGGAGCCTTCCCCCTCAATCGCTTGTCACCGCTCGGACGCCACCGCTCATAAAGAGGGGTGAAGATATTGAAAGGAACTCTTTGAGGAAAGGCCAGACGCTCTTTCATCGCCGGCAACAGATGAACGGGCTGTGGCGGGATTTTTTTTTGGGGGGGGGGGGGTGGGGAAGGAAGAGATGGTGGTGATTTGTAGGGGAATAGACGGTAGCATCCCACCACCATCTGGTCAAACAGAAATTTAAACTGCATAAAAAAGTATTTATTCTTTTGAAAGACAGGGGGAGATCCACTAGAAATCATGTACTGCACATTAGATGTGTGTTCCCGTTCTTGCCAAAAAATTTGAAACATTCAAACAATTTCCTGACCCAGTTAATACAACTTTGTGGCTCCCGAAGTTCAGCAAAAGCCTTATAAGGTTAAGTGGACGTAAAGGTGTTTATTAGTAGGATAAGTTACTGTAGCAGAGCTGTATTGTCCATACAGTTTTAAATCTAGGACCATTTGCTTTTGGAAAGAGGAAGTGTCCAAATTTCAAGACTTTGAGAATGATGAGTATACAGACAATATCAGACAATTTTTCTTTTTGCACATATTGACTTTCCAGTTTTCATTGCTTCATTGGACCTTGCTCAATGGAATACTTTCTTCCAGCGTGCATTGATATGTTTTCATAACAAACAAACTTGCGCTGGGCTCCCCACCTGATGAGGACCAGAATACAAGAAAGAAGCAAATTGATGGAGATTGAAATGTGCTACCTGCTGTTTGACTGGCACTAAAGCTGCATTTATCCACTTTCCCATGTTTGAAACACATTTCATTATCCACTATCAAAATGCATTTGCAAACGCCTTTCGGATTGCCTTTCTCGAATTGTTGTGTTTATCATCTCCGTTGTGAGTCAACTGATGAGGCCTTGTCACTGCGCCGCTCCATTTTGATATGCAGTTTGAACCGAGGAGCAGAGATGTGTAGTTTACAGTGGGTGGCATGAGCAGATCCAAGCTGTAGACATGTTTCAAAACAACTTTGTGTTTATCAACTCTACAGAAATACATTTCTGGCTCAAACGTGTTTTCAATTGCACTTTTTCAGCATTTCAGAAATGCATTTCTAACCCCATAATCAAAACAGTTTTGCATTTATCAACTGCCCAAAACTCCCAGAAAGTTGTCTGGAAATTTTAATTCTGCGCCAGAAATGAGTTGATAAAGGCACCCACTAATAACAGCTACCAGGTCAACTTGGATGTTGGTTTTAAAGTCGCTGGAAAATAGGAACGATTGGATAAGAATCGCTTTCTTCAGCTGTGTATATCCATGAGTTGCCAGTTGATGAGGCGACTGGATCGTAAAGAAAGAGATTCCATGCATGCGTACATTTGGTTCACATCTTAACCGGAACTTTATGGTTTGCTGTTTGATGTGTAATGATCAAATGTTACAGAGGTCATTTTAAACTGGATTTACAGGTCTTGGGGGGTCACTGGTTTTCAGAAGAATACAGGAACTATTGTCGGATGATATATGCTTGCGCTAATCATGTTGTGACAGTGAGATCTTTTCAGAGGGAACATCAAAAGAAAATATCCGCCCTCTGTGGGACAATAACTCATTGGTATAAACGTCAGCGTAAATCAATAACCTCCAGATTTGAAAGCCGATTTGAAAGCCGTTTGGAGAGCTGTAACTGCACCATTTGTCCAGAGACGACTGTTGAGACGACTCACACGGAAGTTTTCTCGTATTTGATTTGCTTTCTGAACAAGATATATATGTCAGATTCTCTCCCTCAAATATCATTGGTCTGTTGCAATGTCTCCATATTTTAGCATATATCACCTATTAATGCCTAAAAGAGGCATTATATTTTTATTTTGCCATCTTCTCCAACACATCAGATTTCTACCTAGTAATTGTAAGTGTACCATGAATGTGATATGAAACACTCGGTACAAAGTACAAATGATACATATTTTCCTTAGAAGCAGATGGTGACATAGTGCAAGGGGGGAGGGGGGAACAGAATAATGACATTTTAGGAATTGCACCTGTTCATAATCCATACACAGATGATATAATTAATCATAGTGTGTAGTCCTGTGTGAAATAAAGGGCAGAGGTGGCATTAATTATTTTACAATGTCAAGGTTACATGTGGAGCTTAAGGTAAGAAGCAGAAGTGCCCATGTGAAGTATACCCCAATGAATGGTTGGATTCTTTTTCTCTCTCTCACTCACACTTTGGAAACACACATAAATGCCCTAAACACCTGTTCACACCTTAAAATTAATGCTGCTTTTTGAAAGGAGTAATTCAGTGACAACATGGAATATCTCATCCCCCCTCTAATAAAATCTTGAGTATACTCTCCCATTATATCTTAATATCTTATATACTTCCTTTTGAAATTTATCATTATATAAAATCGTTTATTTGATTTTGTCTTTCTTGTAAAAAGGTTTTTGTAGGCAACTGCTTTGTTTGAAAATGATGTGTAAACACTAGTAATCTTTTGCAAGAATGGACAAGAAATTCAAACAAATAGGATTGCAAGGCTTTGTGACTGGTAATATTGATGTGGCAGTTCAAGTTTATTCTTCCAGGACTGCTCTTAATTCTGAAGTGGAAAATGGGGTGTGAGAATAATCGAAAATGTCCCAGAGCCAAGTTTGATGTCTGGTGACAGAGGCGCGTGGACTTCTGTTGGGTCCTTCCTCTCACCGCCTCCGATGCTGTGTTTGGATGTTGGAGACTGGTATAATTCCCCAGCCCTGTCAGCTGTGGTTTGGCCTTCCCCCTGTAAACCATGCTCGGAGGATTTTTTTGCTACAGTTGCTCCTGCAATCCACAGTTGACAGACAAATTCTTTAGATGACACAGTTGTAGATGTCAACTCCAAGATTCTTCATAACCAAAAGAAGAATGCATGCCCCTATAAAGATCCTTTAGGCAGGTGAAGACCTGGGTTGCATTTATGCTTAACTTTTTGGGGGGCCATAATCAGGGTTTTGAAATGTGATTAGTTGGAAAACATGGGTGAATCCTGACCCACTTTGATGTAAACGCCGTTTTAAAACGCTAATTCGAAACACACACAAAAATGCAGTTACGATCAGCAATTCTCTGTACTCACATACAATGGGGAAGCATAAACACGAACCAAGTTTACAATCGGTGATTCTCTCTTTCGGTAATCGCCTTTACAAAGGAAGCATAGACACAAGATCATGTACACCCCCCCCCCCCCTTAAATAGCTTTATGGTTCAGCTTTTTGGCTCAGCATTTCAAAATACTGACTCTGCCTTCACGAATTGAGCATAAATGCACCCTGAACAGAAATTTATATGCTCAAACACAAACTTGTTTTCATTTCTTACCTTTATTTAACCTAAATAGCAACTGCAATGTACAAATGTTATTGTTGTGAAAAAAAAAGAGCAATACACACTTTGCCATCATAACAAAAAAAAAGAAGAAGTAAATATGGTGATGGAATGGAGTGTCCACTGACAAGAAGGAGAGAAATTTCATCAGTGTGTCATCTTTACATCTGAAACATTATTTATGCAATTATTGACATATTTGATGTATTTGGAAAAAAAAAGTGGAAAACATTTTCCGTGGGATTAAAGATGACCTCTGCATGATGTAAATATATTTCCTTCAGTCCTTACATAATTTCACATCAGTAATGTGTGTAAAGTCATGACCACAAACAAAAGCATTTGCACTTAAACCTGCACTTGTAGAGTTTAGCAAAAGCATCATCTTAAAAACATTTCTGAGGCTGTCTGGTATTTGTTTGTTTGTTTATGTGTCTGTTTGTTTCCAATGAAGGCAGGAAATCAAAGAAATGCAGAAACAACAAGCACTTTTCCACAAAATTGCCTTTCCTCTGTATCAGTGCACCCTTTGTTTTTATCCCCAGTCAACAGTCTTTTGACCTCCTTTACCTCCTATACCCTCCCACCAGCCAATGTACAAAGTACTCGTCGGATGAGAAGTCCATCAAGTAAAGACGGTGGCCATTTTCGTGGGGCATATTGGCGGAAGGGTCATTAGCGTCGCTCTCTTGAGCCGTCCAGCCAATCTGGGGCTTGCGGACTCGCTCGGCCAGTCCGAGAGACATCTTCATTTCGTCTTCATTTCCTCCTAATTTGCCATTTCCAGATGATATTTTTCTGTTCCAGCTAATGAGCGGCCCTTGGTAAGCACGGGTTCACTTCCCCGTGCCGTCTTCAAGAAGCAACAACCACCACCACCACAAAAAAGGGAGTTGAAATTGAAGGCATCTCAGTAGGAGATGAAATTATTTTGGCTGAGCATCAGCGTTTTTCCTTTTTTTCTTCAGTTTATTAGAAAGCCTGCACTAGATTTATATTGGGATTCAATTTACCAAAACATATTTTCATTTCTTTGAAAATAGATATCTTACGTTGATAGCAGACACGTGTACATGTATGTAGGACATTTTATTTTATGCATGATTTACTTATAACATAGGCCTACATATCTTGAAACAAATATGTCAGTGTAACATGTACTCAAGTGAAAAGAATGACAACAATATGTTCAATCTGAAATTGAGTGAAGCTAGAGTTTCATTATTTTGGCTGGTGTTAATGTTAGCTTTTCTCCTTGATTTATCTGCTTATATACCACCTACATGCAGTATAAGAAGTTAGTTATATCCATATTCTCCAAATACAAACTTGTTTTCAGTACCTCCAGTATCAAAGGGGACTATGTCTCTCTGTAAAATATCTTCCAAATTGTGACTTCCTTCTAATATATCACCTATAAATCTAATTCATTTAGAGTATTATCTCAGTTGAAACTGGTGAAATTGAACAAGCTATCAGTAAAACTGAGTAGAATATATCAGAAAAGTGTGTAGAATATTTTGAAGGTGTGAATATCCAATAGGCCTACCAGGTAGTCATTGAACAATGTATTTGGGAGGTACATTCACCTGATATGTTCATGCTGAGAATGTGTATGAATGTGTGGTTGCTTGCTTGGTAACACCCTGTGTATTATTGCCACATACCACATGAAATTGCTTGTCAAAAAGTCTTTCAGTTTTGATAATTGGCCTATGAGAATGAATTTGGCCTACCTTTCTTCTTGTGCAGAAACAAAGCAGATTTAAGCATGGTAATTGCCTGCTCTTTGGGCTTCCATGCTTTTGAAACCATAGCAAGTTCTCAGAATTGTGTTTCATGTAGTTTTGTATGACCTGTGCCTGAAAGAGAGAGTCAGCAGCAGCAAGGGTTGTGAGGGGTCTTGTTAACTTTTTGACCCCACAGTCTCTGGCAAATCAAGTTTGCATCAGAAAGGACTCAAGGTGAATATGTGGAGACCAAATTGATACCCTGCAGAAGCTGGTTTCTGTGTTGCAAATAAATGTAACCTCCCCATATAGCTCCTCAGAATTCTACGCATGAGATCAACCCTCCCACCCCCTTGAATCTTTCCTAGACTCCTCCCCACCTCAACCCCATCCAGAAGACATGTTGGCGTAGCATGGTGGTATTCAGTATGCCATTAGATTACAGGTATGCTGTATCTGAATGATGTGGTCCTTCATGTAGAGCAGTGCCATTTCTATGACTTTCAGGTGTGTGGCCCTAGTGTGCATAATGTATTCCCACAAAATCATGTAATTCCTTTAACATAATATTAATTTTATCTGGGATCAGGTACCATATTTACTCACCATGGCCCGAATTCACGAAGGTGGTACAATTTAAACCATGGTTTAAACCATGGACAAAAACCATGGAGCACCAAGTGTCGCATGGAATATTTCATTACGAAATCAGTCATTACGTCGATGAAATGATTATTTTTGTAACGAAATGACAACATTTTGTAACTAAATGAACATTTCGTTCATGAAATGATAATTTCATTAACGAGACGGTCATTTTGTCCACGAAATGACCGATTTCGTAACAAAATATTCCGTGTGACACTTGGCGCCCCATGGTCTTTGTCAATGGTTTAAACCATGGTTTCATTTGTACTACCTTCGTGAATTCGGGCCAATGAGTGATGGTCCAGACCTATGGTATCTCACAAACCATAAGAGATTTAGCTATCCATATGCAGAGGCTTTGATTGTAGTACTATGTAGTCATGTTGGATGAAGTTATCAGATGATTTTTTTTCTTGCAAACACATGAAATAAGACAGGAAGAATTATCAAGGTTTTGCCTGAGCACACGTACAGATATATTTGTCAGTGGAATGGATACAATGAGCTGTCTCCAGGGCTCTACAGCAGATGGAACGTGTTCCAGCTACCCAGCATTTCCTGTTCAATCCTGCTCTATTTTTATTTTTCCTTTCATGGACAGTCTGAAAACAGGATGCATCGTAGGCATGATGCAAGAATGCCTTGCCTCATTGAGGCATTTATCAGGCACTCATGAGCCCCATTCACACTCATGAGCCCCATTCACACTCAGGAGTTATGGTTTCTTTGCATCGCGATGTGAAATCGATTTCATTTAGAATGTAGATGGGGAAATTGAAAGAGAAGCTTCCATTATGAGGTAATAAATAATGTAGATATGAATATATCACAGATTGCAAAGGCAAGTATAGCTGTACTCTGGATTCCCTACCAGATTGTTTTATGACTCGGCACATCCCTGAAATGTTACCATGCGAAGTATGTTTGAAGTGCCTATAGATGTACTGCTATAAATATCTCATGCAGGATAGGATGAGCCTCGAACGTATGTGTTGTGGAGGTTGTCGGTTCATTCCAACGTGAGGTCTTGCCCCCGTGTGAGTGTTACTTTGGTATGGAACGATATCCCCCCCAACACCCCCACCCCCATGATTACAAGTCACATTGTATCAAAGACGATTCTTTAGCTTGAAGGAATGTTTCAGATGCTGTGTGATGTGATATCTGTTATTTTGCTTTTTTTTTATTTCAATTTGTTTGTTTGGTTGTGTTTTTTTTTTTTTTTTTTTTTTGCTGTCTTTAAGGGGAAGGTTCATAGTTAGACATGTCATTACCACCTGCAAATATGTACTGCATCATATGTCTGTCAATGGTAATTCTAAAGTACTCATCAAGGGATAGGTCATGAGGCAGGCCCACGCACCTACTGAACATCAGATATTGACAATGGTACAGTCTTCAAAACTTTCCATATTCCACTGTTTCTAGGGCTTTTCATGGTCTTTGTTTTGCACAGTGTAATCGCATTAAGTGAATGATGATTTTCAATAACAGAAGAAAAAGTTTCAACTTCATGTAAATTGTTACTGCAAGTTACCTTCACCAAATTTTTATTTGGAGGGGAAGTTAAATAGCAAACATAAAAAGAAGGAGGAGGAGGAACTACAGGGGAAGAGCTTTCTTTTGAGATAGATGTGGTCTGGTGTTGCGTGATGGTGGTCTCTGAGCCTTCAGCTGAGCTGTCAAAGACACACATGTCTCCCTGCATCGCGCCATGTTTATGCGAGCAGATTGTGTGCGTGACAAAGTGGTCAACGGCGGTCTGTAGCAACCTCCGGAACTGAGTTCGTCTAGAAACGCCCAACTTGGAGCGCCGGTCTTAAAGCAGTGCAGTCTGCGCACTGAGAAATCCAAACCCGGTTCCATAGTTATGGGACCATGTGTCTATCCCCTGTATTGTGTCCTCCTTAATTCCTATACCTACCAAATCTAGAGTGACATTTTGATTGATACGTCCTCTCAACCTAATTTGGTTGGGCCTTCTATTAGGATTTTTTTTCTTCTTCTTTCTTCCTCTGTCACATTGTAAGCCTTCATTCTTCTCTGTTCAGCACACATCCCAAAAGAAATCATAAATTCATGCTACCATATTTTTATGACAAGAGGGTTTAGTTACTGTTCACGTCCCCCCCCCCCCCCCACCCCCTGGCTAGGGAATCTAGGGTTATTGCACTGTGAAGGATTGACACCAAGTTTCAGACCCATGCAGTCATTGCCATGGTTTCAAGTATTGACCTGGAGAATTGAAAATTCTGTGCATTATCTCAAGCTTCCAGATACGAATAACAAAAATGTCGGACCGTATCTGGTTACCTCAAGAGATGGCAGTGTATGCTTTAATTTCTTCTGGTTGAAAGTATCCATCCCATGTATTCAATTATCAGGAAGATGATGTGCACCCTCTCCATTCACAGCAGAAGATCATCTGCTTTCTTGCACCTGTTAACCTGTTCCGTACGAGAACCTGGTGGCCTGTGCATTAACTCTATGGGCATTTTAGAATTCAGTATGGAATGGGTGAACAAGTCAAAGTCCATTCTGCCAAGCCTCTCACACTTTCAAAGACTGTCAATTTCTCAAACCCGTACTTCAATATGAATTGAATGTTTAGGCAACTTGCAAAAATTTCATGCCACAAATATTGTGCACATTTTTTACAGTATCTCTTGAAAGCCTATATACATTCCATGCCATTGACCAGTGAAAGTAATATGTACATATCTCTTTATTCTCTTTGAATCCGTTTTCCAGTTTGTCTACAAATTGGATATTTCAATTATCATGTATCCCTGAGTCTTATGACAGTGTATAAAGTGAATATTGCTGCACTTTCATCCAGAGAAAATGACTGTGGAATTTCACAGAGACAAGTGAATTCAAATAGTATTCCATGAATCTTCTTATTCTCCATGTGTTTTGTCTCCCAGCTTCTGGACAACAAATGAGTTCAAATTCTCAGAATGCAAGTGTCTTACATTTTACGACTGTAAACCAAATGTTGCACTCGAAGCACAGGGTTGAGTTTCAGAATGTAAGTTAATAGTTACAGGTTCACACGCTGTTCCTAAACTTTTAAGTTTAGGTCAAAAACTTAACTCTCGATGATTAGCTTGTAGTTTAGCACCATGTGGACGCACTCGAAAGTTAGCAATCTTAAAGTTTAGTCGATGATTAGAACCACAAGACATCTTAGGGTTTACGCTCTCTCCACGAGCTACGGGGGGGGTCCCCACTCATGGTTTCGCTCCGCGTGGACACAATAATCAACGAGCTTGTGAGTTAGCATGAACCTTGCATCTCATTCGCTGCGCTATTTTGTATGGGCATAAGGTCATCTAGCAAAGACTCTGCACCGGCGTAATCATTGAGTGGGATTCGTTCATAAGTTGTAACTTCAAAAGTTTAGGTGCACATGTGAACCCGCATCATGAATTCACGAGTGGAGCTAATCATCAACAGTTAAGTTTTTGACCTACGTTGTAAGCTTCAAGTTTGGCAACTGCATGTGAACGTAACTAATGTCAAAATCTTGCCTGCTCCTCTTGTCCTACACAGGAGGTGTTTGCCCTGAACCAGACGTTGTGGCATCAGGAAAGCCTAAGGGCGGGCACCATACGTCAGACCTACACCACCGAGGACCTCATCTGGCACTACAACTGCGGCGACCTCAACTCGGTCATATTCAACCAGGACACAGCTCAGGTATGGACTGAAAACATCTATGGTCTTATCAAAGTTATGATATTTATATACTATTATTATATTTAAGCCATTGCTATTTCTCCTAATGACAAAGTTTCTTTTTCCAATAACAGTAACTGCAACAATAACATCGACAATGACAACAACAACAACAACAACCAAAGATGGAGAAATTAATTACGTAGTTACTAAAACTATGCAAAAATTTTGTCAAAGAATTTAGTTAATGCACCAGAGACCAAACAAAACACTCTTGGCACATATGATTGAGGGTAATCATCGCATACAGGAACAATCTTGAAAAAAGTATTTTGGTCACGAGACGGGCCAAGTACTAGTGGTCTGATTGCACTTTCAGAAAAGTTCTGAAGAAGGTTGAGCTTCAGAATGGCTAAGGCCTACTGGTTGTATTTCTCATATTTGATCACAATTCTTCCTTAATGGACATACGCATAAAATAGTTTATGTGTATAGGAATGGAATATGAATTTGACTCAATATGGTGAAGCTGATGACATTTTAGAGTGGAAAGTGGGGGGGGGGGGGGGAGGGAAGGGGGGTAAGAAGGCGAATTGACTTGAGTTTGTAGTTTGAGTTATAGTTTACTTGCGGTTTAAGTCCATTGTACTCCTAGCAGGCCATTTTGCCTCCAAATAACTTCTAATTGAACTGCTGCCTATGTAAAATTCTATCTGGCAAGTAAAAAAAGGAAAAGAAAAAAGTAAAAATGGAGAGAAAATGGTTAAATGACCCGAGTGACCCTTCTATTTGCTGTCGTCTGAATAGTCTGAATGGGGGAGAGAAGCGATCCAATCATTTGCACTAAACTGGGCAGCAATTTTGTGCCTCATTTATCAGGCAGGTCTGAATGGAGTTATGATATCCGTTGACAGGCGAGGCACGCCGCCCAGGCCCGCCTTGAATGGGCACGGATCAGGCCGGGAATTACACCGAAGTTGGCGTAAAAGGGATTTTTTCTGTACGTCTCAAAAGAGACCGGAATGATAGTGCATTGAATCGTAGGGAATCGATGATGATTGAGAGGAGGAAAAAAATACTGCAAAAAAGAAGAAAATAGAGATATAAAAGTACAGTGAGATTCAAAGGTATACTTAGACATGTTTTTGCTAACAGGAAGCAGCTAAGTATATATATAAAAAAATATCGTGAGCATGAAGTGTTGAGGCAAATTGAGAGATGGATAAACTGTTCTTCTTTTATTTTTTTGCAAGAAATGTTAAACTGATATGTAGTCCATATCTTGACTGTGCAAATTATTATCAGTTAAGAGCCAAAAATTCATACAGGCAGAGTTGATACTCTTTTGCTTTGCAAATGATGAGCCCAAATGTATATTCTACAAATTGCATATTGGCAGTCTTTGAGTAAGTATGTTGGGTAACATTATGTTTATGATAACAGTTATTTAGAAATATCTGTAATTCAATCACCAAATTCCAAAGATGCATGTTTAAAAAACAAATGTATGGAGAAAATTATAGGCCTAACTAATGAGAGAAAAATGAGAGGATATCAAAATGATACAAAAGTAACAAAAGTACACGTTTTATACATTTTTTGCCTGTGAATGGACAGTAGAGACAATTGTTAGGGGGAAGAAGTGGAATAAGAGAAAGAAATTTGAGTTTAAAAAGTATGATTTTATCAACAAATATGATAGATAAATGGAAAGAGGGAGATGGGGGGGGGGGGGAGGAGGTAACTGAGAAAAGTGAAAGTGTAGTGAGGTCATGAGAGGATTGGAAGGAAGAGGATAGTAAAAGAACGAAGAAAAAATAGAAGGAAGAAAATAGACTTAATGAAGTGGCAACACAATGCAAGGGAAGGAGAATATCTCTCCCTACTCTTTATGCCTGAATATCACCAAGTTTTGAACTCGTCCAATCTAATGGTAGGAATGCACTGCTTGGCTCAAAAGCAACAGAAAAAAGGGGGGGGGGAAGAAGTTTAGCTGAAGTCATCCATCACAGGTATGACGACTTTTTGACTGAGGTGTTGAATGCTCGATCTGATTAAATTACCCGAACATAAAAGAGTCAGCGCATTTGTTGTCAGCAGCATTTGGTTGTGGCCTAATTGAATTCAGGGCTCTTTGGATGCATTCTTTCTGAGAGTGTGTATGTGAGTGCACATATATAAAATATATGTTTGTGTTTTCCCCAAGAATGTCTGTGAAGTTATATTAAATTACAACGTTTCGACACACTTCTGACAGGCAAAGTGCGTGCAAAGAAGCCGAAAATTTAATTTCAAAGTGCAGTAATTGTTGACCAATCAAATTATGTGACTACTCAATTTTAGCTTGCATGTCAAAACGGGGGATTGCAAATTGCTGCAGACGACGGCATTCCATGATTTCCACCCGTAATTGTAGCAGCACGTCTGACAGTGAACCGTGGAGGACGCGAACGAATACTTCTGTACGGATGAACTATTACGTACCATTAGTGGATTTCGAACCAAACATGAAAAGTTCTCTCAGCTTAAGATGAGTGCGGGTCACGTAATTATTTTTTTCCAAGGAAAGTTGCCCTAATTAGATTATTTCACAACAGTTGATACTTTAGAGTGTTTCTAGATTTGTAAAGGATGACTTTCTGTGCAAAATGATGAGATGTTATACTTGGAATGACACTAGAATGATTTGCTCACTTTTTTATTATATTCATTCTTTTGCCTCTGCCACGAAGCATGCTGTAGACCTATTGCTACAATAATGAAGTAAGTGAAGGCATACCAGTTGCCATAGCAACACTTCTAGTTTTTGGAGGCTTTGGGAATCTGAACTGCTATAGTCTTCATAGTGAAGAGACATGCTCAATGGTCTCTGTCTTGTTTTTAATGTTCATATTCTTTTTATGTTCAGGGACTTTTTCAAACAGAATAATGTCTATACTTTTTAAAGCTAAAGTATTTTTCCTGGATATTTCATATCATCAAACACATGTAATTGGACAACAGTAATATGACTACCATCAGAATAAGAGTCTTTGGAAAATAGTTGCAATTTCAATTTTGTCTCCGACTGATCTTTGTTATCTTGACAAATTGGGCGTGTTCCTATTTATGCAGGTGCCAAGCATGGGTAACACGACATTGACGGCAGCAGAGATTGAGCTGGCCAATCAAATCGACCGATACTTCCGTCAGGAGCTGATCTACAAGAGGAACATGCGCATGGCTATGCGAGTCAAGGCGATTCTGGAATCAAGACCAAAACAGAGCTTCTTCTTTGCACTGGGAGCTGGTAAGAAAATGCCAAAGCAAGGCCATTTTCTTTGTGTGCTTCTGTTCATGGTGTGTAAGTTTGTAAGTTTGTGTGTAGGCCTATGTGTCATTTCACATGTATGTGTCTGACTGTGCATATATTCAGTTATGTTTCACTTTTGGGCATGGATGTGTATGTGAATGTCTGTGTGTGTAATGCATATATTTGTATATTTTAGCAAGTTTTTCTGTTTTGGGTGTGTATGCATTGGTATTTATGTATGTTTGTAAACTATTGCCCTCAGATCTTTGCCATTCCAGTGTTACACACTGTCTAACCTCAAACACACTCTTACCAGGAATGTCCTCTGATGCTGAGAATGGTTTTAGACCAGTTAAGGAAAAAAATTATTTAAAGTAGGTCTATGTATAAAGCGGTATATGGGAAGTGTCATATGAGTACACAAAATCAGATCTGCATTGTAAATATAGTTATGTAGATCATTAGGTGTTATCAAAATTAGCATTATGATCAATTTAGTTTGCCAGAGGTCATAGTGGTAAAGTCAAAGATGAATAAACAATTTACTGGATTAGCAGATATTTATATAATATTGGATGGCCTTGAGGTTAATACAAGGAAATATTGGACGAGCTATGCACAAATATTGGACGAGTCGAAGACGAGTCCAATATTTTGCTTAGCGAGTCCAATATTTCCTTGTATTAACCGAAAATAGGACATCCAATATTATCATTATTATCCTACAGAGGATTTTAGCAAAGAATATTTTCACTTGCCCTTTCTGTCTCTGAATGCTGTATGGTCTCCTAGTGTACTTGATCCTGACATGGGGTATGGTATTAATCCACTTCATTCCAAGATAAACTGTGATCTATGTATTTTGATGTACAATTTTAACTGATTAATATGAAATTTGTTTTAATAAACACATAACTTTAGAAAGAACGATATTTTAGTTAATTCGTGATTGACCAATCACAGACGTTTTTACTTCATATTTTGGGTCATCTCGTATATCTCAACCAATCACGGTGCAGTTTATAAGACCTTTGGGGAATCCCCCTCTTTCCATCCAATATTTTAGATATTGGTTGCCTCGGCAAAAAATATTGGTCTAGTTCAACAAACTTTCTAAGTGGGTCGGAGGTTATGAGGTGCGTCGACAAAATAACACTTGTATTTGGGCTCTAAAAATCCTCTCTATGGATCATAATCTGTAATATCAAGCTTATGATTGAAGGTATGTGGCATGATGTGATGCACTGAAGATGAGAAAACTTTGAATGGTCACCCTAATGAATCTCTTCCACCATTCATCGCATCCCATATCGGAGAATGCTCTCAGAAACGTGAGTAAAATGGAAGGTTAACCTCAAGCCCTGCCCTTCACCCCCGCCCCCGTGCCGAATGGAGGTCACTGGTATGTCACGGCACAGGCCTGCCGCTGGCTGGGGAGTCACTGTCGATCAAGGGACGCAGGGGGTGATGGAGGGACATCGCTGGGGGTCTAACGAGCCATGGAGCTGTCTCTATCCATTTCCTCCGCCATTGCTAACTACGATGGGGCAGAGGAGAGAATTCTGTGTTTAGTTGTCATCAATTCCTGGTCCATCTGGATTTCAAATGTATTTTGTATTTCATATTCCTTGTCATATATTTACAGAACTCCTCCTGTTTGCTGCAAATTTGTCAAATTTTCAATCTGATTATTAAAACAGCAGCAGTTCATGTTGTCCATGCCATTGATATTACTACATCTTGGTTCATTTTATACAATATTGAGCAAGGCAATATTCAGACAATATAGTGAAATGCATCCATACCCATCAGAAAGAATTTAAGACTTTAGTGAGAAAAAAAAAAACCCACTAGGAATAAAGCTTACAAGCAAATTCCACAAGCAAATTCCTGTTGGTAGGTTTCAACAAGATTGATTCAAAATCTGACCCTTCTAGCGGCACTGCGATGTGTTTGTGTTTTGGCCACCAATGGCTTGAGTGGTGTTGCCATGGCGGCAAGAGTCGGCAAAAGCCTCCTTGGCGTCACATGTCATATATGGGCAAAGATTCAGTCGTTTCTGGTTACATCCCTTACATCTCTTGTGGTGGCCATGGATCATCTCTTCATACTTCTACCATGCATGCACGTATACATCCCAGCCCTCGGAGCTGAAAATTAATATTTCCGACGCGGCGACACCTTCCTCAGTTCTTCCATGCATTTCATCCTCCCGCACCTCTTCATCGATTCCAGCAGCACGCAGCTACATCACCATCCCTTCCCCTCCCCCTCCCATCCCCCCCCCACAATCCCTGTCTCCGCTGCGGATCAGCTGGATGTTGGAACAATTGGCCAATCAATTTCAGGGGACACACAGCTTCCCGACGGCCACCCGTTGAACTTTTGTGACCCGGACTGTGAGCTTCTGTGTTGTCTGCGCACTCCCTGCATCGCATCTCTGTTCCCCACAAAAAGAGCTCCCTGTTGGCTCACCCTAATTCAAGGAAAATAACGTAGTTGTCATCAAATTATATTCAGGACATGGAAGGAGTGATTACTGATATCAACCCAGCAAGCCCTTACACATCCAAGATATTTTTACTCCACACTAGATTCTGAGAGATTGGGATAGGGAGAAAGAGATAGAGAGCATATTCTTAGTTGACATATATATTCCACAATGTTTTTGCTTGGAAACTTTTGCGAACATCATGCTTCAGGTGTATTGGATGTTCAAAGCAGTGCTTTACATGTAGTGCTGTTGTGAAAATAAGAAATTTATGTTAGTCTTGAGGGAAAATTGCAAGTTGTGGGCAGGAAATTATGATTTAGATGGCAATATTCCAGTGATTAGAATACTTTTGTGTATCCTTTTTACAGTCTCTGTGAGATAATTACTAGTCTGAGTAGCTTCCATCATTATTTCTGATCAGGAGTGACAGTCCATTTCATGGCAAATAAGTAAACCGAGAGAGTAGTCAAGTTTGTATTTCATCTTGCCGCAAATGGAGCGTTTCCTTAAAAATGCTGTCTTACCAACCCCCTTCCTCTTATTTGCAACACTACAATAAAATATTTATACATAAATTAACAAGCAAAAGTAGGCAGCCACAGTATTTGTCCACATCAGAGATGTTCCACAAGCTTCACTCTATGTTTTTATTTTATTTTTGTACTCATTTATCATCAAAAGATATTGGTATACTATACTACACATTATGGGTACCTCCTTTTATTTCGTTTTATTACCAGGTATGCTTGCATTGCTGAAACATCTGTTGGTCATTGATAAAGGACATCTAAATAACACTGTAGAAATAGGCAGAAACAAAATTTACATAAAATTTGTTTCCTGTAGACTATTTGTTTGTGACTCTTTGTGATGTCATATTCCTCATGAGTCATCATGTTATATATTTCACTTCAATGAATTCTAATTGAGAACGCCCTGCCCCTACCCCCTTGGCTTCATGTTATCTTTACAGATGTGTTTCTATAATTTTGTAACTTCTTCTTGCATGAATTGACAATTCTGCACCGCATCATGGTAATATAACCGATTATTCAGTGTTTTTCCACTTCTCCTCACAAGTGCACCAGCAGTACACCTTGTGTTCATGCTCTTTGAACCCAAATCAGAGAGAATTCAGACAATTTGACCTGCCGGCTAATCAGAGCGGGCATGATTGTGGAGGAAATCTATATTTCGCCTCAAGGATTGCAGTCGTCTGAGCTTTGGCTCAAATGAGCCGTTATGATTTTTCTTTGCTGGAACCGTAAGCATGAGTCATAATCGGAGACTGTCTCCGTATTGATTAGGCAATCTTTCCTGGGCTCAGCAGGTTCCAGGGATGATTAGTACATTTTCCAGGTTTCTGATTTTTCTTGGATTTTGCTTGTTTGTCTAATGGCTTGAGGGAATTAACCTTGCAGTGTCCTTGAAACTGTCATTACTCAATGCAGATTTCTTTTGTAGAAGTTATTCCAAGGGTTGGGTTTTTGTTTTTTATTTTTTGCTGACTTATATTTTACATGAATTTAGACTAAATTGTCACCTGTGACCAAAAAAAAATAAAAAATGAAAAAGGATGGACGGGGTTCTCCTTGAGAATAAGAAGAAGAAAAAGAATGGAGATTCTGGTCAATCAGGCAAAGGAGTATGATAGACCCTGTAGCATGGGGATACCATGGAGTGGGAAGGCTGGTCCTGCTTGGATATATTTGAGAATCCCTGTAATGAACTGTGTCCAGCTTTATCACCGATCTCTGCGTAAGTGGATGCTCATATGTTCATATTTTATATGAGTCAAATAGCAAATCTTCTGAAATGGACACTGTTAACCCCGAGCTAGTTGTGGTCATCCATTTTGTAAGAAATCAATCGTCTGTAATGATCTACTTTGAAATCTCCCATATTGCTGTGTCACTACGGCACTGTCAATTTTTTAATTCTTGCAATAATCAAAACCTTTTATTCATCAATAATTCTTGGTTCAATACGACGAACAGGTGCTAAGGTTTTCATAGAGTAAAAAATAGATGTTATATCTTCAATGACAGATTGAGAAATACAGACCCAGTAAAGTAGTTTTCCAATAACTTATATTCACAATGGGTGCGGTAATGTGCCTCTTCTTTTCCCTTTCCTTCATCTGTGGAGCCGTATGCCTACAGTCCTCTGATTTGAGTCATCCATTAGCCCACAGTGAGTGATAATTGATCATCCAGTCGCCATGGCAGCTACACGTGAAGACATGTTCAAGCTGAGATGCTGGGTCATACCGGAAGATAGAGGAGGAGGAAGAAGAGGAGGAGGAGGAGGAGGGAGAGGGGGAGGGAGGGGGAGGAGTCATCAAGTCTGGAGCTGGAAGATGGTGGCACAATAGCTGGTAGGCAATGACCGCATCACTCCAGGGCGGAGGAGACAACTGTGTTTGGATAAGGGAGATGATGAGAGTAGCTTCGGGCAAGAGAAAAGTATGTGGAAGTAGGTTAGTTCATCTGAGCAGCATCTCATGTGCCATTCTTGTCATGACATGGAAAGGGAGAGTGATCTAAAATTTCATATCTCTCCAGGCACTATGTTAAGGGAGAAAACGCCTTATTTCAACCATAATTTTGCCCAACATCTGTAATGAGAATGTGATGGTATTTTTGTTAGCGGGTATGTCAAATGAGCTTATCTGGTAGTATGTTAACATCTACTGTAGTTTAGTTTGCATGTGGGATGGGAGAAGGAAACTTCATACCAAATTTAATAAAGCATGGGACCAAATAATTGTAACCAGCTTTTTGTGGCTGCCTGGTATGACCCTGGTTTGGGATGATGTATTGCACAGTTGATATATCTGTTGTGATGAAACATCATATATGTGTCACTCTGGCATCATTAGTTGAGTCTACTCTTCATGATCAGCAAAATGTCGCCCTCGAGCTATATGGCCATTCAATTTCTCACCTGACTAACATTAATTGGCATTTGACTGTCCAAATGATAAATTTGGTCCGTTGTCTACCTTCAAGATGAGCCTCTCCTGGGCCCATCTATCACACATTAATTCTCAATTGCACATTGTAGAGCATGATTGATAACAGTCATTAAGAAAAAAATGCATGAAGAAAAGAAATGCAATATATTGGCTGGTTAACCTAAGTTGTCTCTCAACTGCAGAACATCCCAGAGTTGCGTTTTAAAAAGAAAGGGAAAAAAGATAACGAAGGAAAAAGAATGACAAGATCACTCTTCACAAGTTCTCCATGTCATCAATGGATTATTTTCACCTGTGCAGATTTTCTTTGCCAACCATCAAAAACATCAGCGAGTAACCTCTTTCCAATATTACATGCCATCGGACCCCCAAGGGATATCAGTAAAGAAAACATGACCTAAAATAACAGGGGATTGCCATGTCAAGTTAAAATGAGAATAGAGTCGAGAGGGGAAGATGGGGTGACTGTGTCCCGAAGATTCCAAGCCATAAGAGGCGGGGTTCAGTGTTTTGAAGTTGCCGATGATCTCCAAAAGCACTGGCGGCTATAACAGCTTGAATAACTCTGCTGTAGTTAAGTTTTCTCCTCCTCCTCCTCCTCCTTATTCTTGAATACCAGCTGATGATGGTTCATATTTTATCAAGGAAAACACCTTCTTAAAGAAACATGCCAGGCATCTTAACCCGTTCCTTGCCAAATTCTGAAATCCCCATAGATTTAATACACAGGCTGCCAGGTCCCCGTAGGGAATGGGTTAAAAGTAGCTTTTGCCCTCCTAGATCAATTGTCCCACCCTCCCCCTTACCCCAACAATCTCTTTAGCTTACCTGTGTGACATTTTGCAATCGGCATCAGATTGTTGTCAGTCGGGTGTTATTATAGCCATATGCTATAGCTCGGAGTGTTGTTTTTGGGGGTCGGATCAAAAAGCGACTGAGATGATACTCGGTTTCAAGAGAATCCCACCTGCCCAAGAGTCTTGTGATGTCTTCATGCTTCCATTGGCCACCCAGAAACTCTTCGTCTTGCAATCTCATACAGGGTAAAGTTACAATGTTGCTGGGTGGCGATTACCAAAAGTGCATAAGAAATGAAAGAAAGAAATGATTTGATGAGTGCTAAAATAAATTTTGAAGTAGGAGTGAAGGAGAAATTTAAACTTGTAGAAGAGAAACTCACTTATATTGTCAGCAGGAGAGAATAGCACCTAGCAGGAAAATGAGAAAGATAGAGAGAGAGCGAAACAGGAATTCAGAATTTATGACAGAAAAACATGTAGGCTTAGCTACTGAAGGAATTAATTTACAAACTTTGGATAAGAAGCATTAACAATTAGTCATATGTCTGCTATGTCTAAAGGAATAAATTTGCTTTGATTTACAAAACTTTGATAGAAGCATGAGCACTCAGTCATACAGTAACTTTTCATGAGAATTGAAGATCCACAGCAACTACATTTGATGGAAAATTTGTATCAGTATGTGATATATAGTAATTTTATAAGACGGTCATCAATATGATTAGCGTGAATGATCAGCTCATGTGCATTTGTTGAATTTATCAAAGCATATTTTGAGTTATTCAAGCCTTTCTTGAACAGTCATTGCAAACAAAATCCATCAAATGGACGATGGAAACAAGCAGATCAAAGAAGTGAAAGTATGCTGGTGCAAATATGATTTAGTTTTAGCTTACCCCCTTTAATGGTCATATGACCCAACCTACAGGGTTTGTGTTTGTATTTGCACCCATTACCAGAAACCAGAGAAGTGCTTAGTTTCAGTCATGGCTTAAAGTCCAAAGGTTTCCAAAGAATTATTGGGTATTTTTTTAATTAAAAAGTTACTTTAACTCCATTGAGATTGTAAATTCACATCATCTCATGATGAAATGGGCTAGATTAATCAAGATTAGGCAAGCTTAAAAAATGAAATCATAAATATATTGAATTCCTTGAATACTTTCCACACATGCATGCATACATTTAGTAGCAAGTAGAGTGTCGATTTACAAACTTGATGAGGTAGTAACGTAATTGTCAAAGCTTCCTGGAAACGGTCTATAATCAACTCTGTAGAATTATCATGTCATTATTCCCTATAATGTCTTCAGTCATATCATATCCTTGCCATATTCAGGAAAGGCTTCAAAACAAAGTGTGGTTTTTTGTGACAAAGCTGTATGCTGGCTTTAAGGGTAAGCTGAGAAGCTCTCCTCCTTTTTTTTTGGTGCCAAATTGATGTATTGTTTATAGCGAGGTGATAAAAGTGTGGGTTCAAGTGTGAAGTGTCACGCAGTCTACTTTGAAAAACAAATAGAGGTGACACCCAGAAATGGCTCCCAAGTTGGTGTGCAGGATGGAAAGAACCAAAATGGATACAGTGCTTCCAAGTTTTTGCATGGGTGATTTACTGCCGTAATGGAGTTTTGAGAAGCAGCATTGCCACCTGAAAAGAAACAGGAAATGCCAAAAGAAGAAGAAATGAGATGTTAAGATATTGGATAGCAGCCCAAGTATACTGTAAAACGTGATATATTCGAGGCATGAAATTTTCGCGAATTGGAGCCGACAGCCTTTTTCGCGGCATGAAATTTTTGCGAGTTGCCTATAACATTCAATGCATATAGTAAGAACATTCACATGCATTTTAATTTCGCGAATCTAGGCTCTCGCGAAATTCGCAAAATTAAAATGCACGTGGACATTTCTTGTTTTACAGTAGCAGTTTCAGGACTCCAGTGAATGTAATCTAAACTGGCTTTCAAAAATAGCTATTAGTGTCCTTCCTAGACGTTGTCTGAAGTTACAGGTGACAAATAAATGCAAAAGACTGATAAGAAATTGAAACAACAACTGTGACTTCTTTCAGGTAACTGCACAAAAGCTGGAATTTGTTTTGAAAGTATTACAGAGGACTTGTTTCATAAGATTGCAAATTTTATTAAGCAATGACTGATTTACGAAACAAGTCCCCCAAGAGCAACATTATTACTGTGACAGATGGAAAGAAAATATTGCTTTTGTCTGTGAAAAAAAAGAAGATATCTAATCAACTTTATTTTTGTGATTCAGTCGCATGGACATGAGACATTTCTTGTGTGTTTTTGAAGTCTTACACTTCATGGAAAATGAATTGCTCTTCTCAATGAAACAGAAATTCAAAGATCTACACCACTTTTTTCCTACACATTGTTTCACAAAGTTCTACGCATTAATGGCTTACTATGTAAGTGTCCACAGGTGTTTTTTCTGGTTCTGGCAAAATATCTGCAAAAATATCACCGACTAAGATTTTGAAAAATAGTATACAGCAGGAAGTAAAGCGAGTCAGAGTGGAAACTAAAGAAGTCTGAAATACCATTTTAATGATGTGACTTCATGACTTATGAATTGTGTAGATGAAATGAGTGCTGAAGGAAAAAAGTTCTTGTGGTTAGAGAAAAAAGTTTTCTAACATTATTTGCAATAAGAGGGACTAAAGATATAAGAAAGGAAGAGAAAATGGAAAACTCTTCTCCTTGTTTAGAGTGGCCCAAATAGGCTACACTACCATCTGTACAAATTTTCCAAATTTTAATAGTGGCCCAGGGGATGTGCTATACGCCCAATAAGTAGAGGGCAGTGGGATGGTGGCAGAAAGTGATGCCAAAACTTGAAAGATTGATAGTCAGGGTTGTTTCTCCAGTCGAAGAGAAGATTGATTTATGAGAACCATTGTGCTACTTTTGAAAAGACCACACTGGAGCTGGATTTAAATTTTAAAAAGAGAGAGGAAAAAACACACACAAAAAGGCTCAAAACAATCTGAAAGCCCTGACAAGTCCACAGTCATAATTGAGTCAAGTGATGATTTATATTTTTTGTTTTCTTATACTGGATAAAGAAGCTGGTTTGGAAAGCTGAAATTTTTAACCAGCCACAAGTTAATTTGTGAGTCATTCCATCTCAAAAACAAAAGTAGATGCTCCATATATCCATCAGGTTTGGTATACTGTAGCTAAGACTTGAAACAAGAACGAAGAAAGAAAAGGGGAAACAAGAGGGTATTATAAATCTACCCTCAAGTGTTTGGCTGGAGAGCACACAACGTGAGAAGTCCATTCCTCTGTTTACGCGATAAATTTTCAGAGGGGCAAGCTCAATTTCATTTTGAGAGCGCAAGCGGTGCACCCTCTGTCACTGGGAATGTGCTGATACAGGGTGTCTGTCCCATTTGTATTACCCCACTGTCAAATTATGACACATAAATATACTTATTTTCCGTGCATTTTGCAAAACAATGTTCTCTCTCTTTATTCAGTGTTGTTATCTCTCCCTCAAGAGGTTGAATCTTTGATTTAATACCAGCAGGTGGTGGAAATTTCCCCAATTTTGGACTAGCAACAAAAAAGTTATGATTGCTTTCAAGCGCCAGTTGATCGTTAATGTAGCACTTGCCTGCCACCTCAAAATAGAAACTGTTGTTATCTGACCTAAATATGAAAAGTCATCCTTCTCATTTTTTCCCCTGGTTAATATGATCACAACAAAGCAAATAGGAAATGAATTGATTGTGCTTGGAGGAACTGAACATTTCCTCCCAATAATGTCAGAATTTGTTTAGGAGCCTGAAACCAAGGATGGTAAGGAAGAAATTCTGAAAGACGGTGGCATTTCGTTTCTTATAGCTGACAAGTTTCCCGCAAATATATATCATAAAAGTAGCAGTTACATATCTACCCTGAGGAGAGGGTTTTGGAGAATGTTTGTTCATTTATAGAGAGGTCTGTTGACATTAGTAACATCCATGGGTCTGTTTTGAGAGTTAAACACCAGACTGCTACATTGAGAAGAGGTTATGTTCTGCACTGTATTTGAATTCACAAAATCATTGACATGAATTTTGGTTCACTCTACTTCTTTGCCTACAGAATAAGAGCATGGAGCTATGGTAAGACTACTAAGAGCAACAGAAGGCACTATGCTGTGCGAGGTAGCTCCTAAGTTCAATGTTGAGATGATTAAATTTCACTCCCATCTGCATTACCCTCCACCCACCCACCACCACCACTTTGGCCATAGTGCTGGTAGCAGAAAAAGGGGTGAGAAGGAGCCCCTGTGTGGCTCAACAAAGGGGTATCATGTTGGCCCAAAGCCATACAACACAATGAATAGCCACTGATCCCACTTCCTTTCAGCATCAGGCAGGGGCCTTTCACACCCCCTTTTTTAAATCCCTGATAGCTGCACTAATCACCCCCAACAATAGGGGGTAAACAAGGGCACCCAGTGCAGACTCCACCACCCAAGGGGTGAAATTTTGCCCCCTCCCCCCATGTATTCCTAGTCACATAAAAAGAAATGCCACTAAAGAAGGTAAAGGCCATAAGAAGAGTTGAACAGAAATGTAAATCTCTTGAAACCAAGTATTATACAGCTTTACAACATTAATGAAAGAGTAAAGTAAGTTTGATGAAATCCTAGGGAAGTATACGGCCTATTTATACCTGTTATCATGTGTACATGTTTGTTTGTTTGTTTTTTTTTTTAACAAGTTACATTGTGACATAGCGAATCAGAAATGTGATGATTAAATGTTTTGAGCAAGAGTGTAGAAATGTAAAACTAAAAGTTGTGGATACCATTTTTTAATATGTTGACTGTGCACTCCCACAAAACAGAATCATGTTCAGAAATTCTTATTCCAGCATTTTTTTTTTTTGAATGATTAATACTTTCTTTGAGGTATTGCATTTAGAGATGAGCAAACTGTAAGTTTGAGAAAATTCTCCATTTCCGACTTGAAGGAGGTACCCCCTGCTGTAAATGGCAACACTTGTCCACAGATGAAATTTCATCAAACTTGGGATTGTTTCGAAAATGAAGTGTAAGCATGTTCGTGCAAGATATTTCTTGTATTGTATGTCAAGTCATCAAATAATAGGGGAATGACGATATTGTGACCAAGGGGTTGTGTGATACCTCCTTGGTGTGACAATTTTCTATTGAAAAAGTGGGATGCAGTACACATGGACAACTTCTGATGTTACCAGAGAGTGCAGTCATCACGTCCTGTCTCCCCCATCAATCACTTACTGTACCTGTCCATCAAGTGCTGTGGATCAGTAGGTCAAAATTCACACAAAGTCAGGCTCTGTTGATCAAGTCATTGTCGGTTTCAGTCTCGTCCATCAAATGCCAACGCAATCAGAGTCTGTCAAAGTCGGCGTGCTGGCATATAGAGGTGACATCGCAGGAAATTTTATGAGATTTGTGTGCCATTTGTGGACTGAGCGGTATGCAAGGTGGGAACGTTTATCCCCCAAATTTGTCCATAAATGTGCTGAAGTGAAAGTGTTTTAACATGATCTGCTTATTCAAAACTCAACATCTCTTTTTTTTAAACACCTGGTGGAGACATGCTATGTAAACTTGAACACATTTTATAGCAAGCAAAATAAGGCAGTGATGTAAACAATGTCTGGATTGTTTGAAGCAGGGTATATGATATTACAAATGGAGGGGAAACAGAAAGTACAAAATAACCATCTGTGTTATATATTTAGCCCTTTCTTGTCTGTTTCTAGATCAGGTGGAAAGAGTTGAGAATATGATGTATTAAAGTAGTCTTATAGATTCAACATCTGCTGGTTTGGTTCTAAATATGCACATAGAAAGAATTTTGGCTTGGTGTTAAGCCTTACATAGTCTGTGTTTGCTTTGTTGTTGTTGTTGTTTTTTCCAAGTAATTTTCTGCAAGTTCACGAGTATTCTTTCTGCCAATGTTGCCATGATAGGGATTTATTTGGACAAGTTTTTAACTGTACTGAAGTGTTGTTTGATGGCTCCTATTGCTGTCACTCTGAAAGATTTTGGTGTCTATATGTGGGACCTTCTTGTGGCTAATTACAATCATCCAGGAGGGAGAATCCAGATGGATTTAAATTTCATTTTCTGAAATCTTTACACGGCTAGATTTATCTCAAACAGGAATGAACCTCGGCCAGTTTTGAGTCATGATAAAGCCAAGAAAATGCATTTGTTTGCTGCTTGATAATTGAGGTCACAGAAAGTCATTGGATTTTTTTTTTTTTGAAGTGATAATACAGATGAGAAAAGACACAAGTACACCATATCCGTTAGATGCATCCATTCCATTCTACTGAGTCTGCTAAGTTCTTTGCTCATTCTTCCACTGAAAAGTTCCCAATGTACCAAATATGTGCTTATAAATCATTCATGATGCTATTAGATAGTTTTATGAAATATAGAGTATTGGGCATAATTGTGACCATAACTACTTGGGCCTCCACAAAATACACCACCACTTTTGAAATTGATTGTTGATGCAAAAAATAGATTGATTATCGGTATTGAATGCTCGTTATTTATTGTAAAGCCTCAATGACAAAGATTTGTCGTAAATGTTGCGTCTGATTCCTGTGAATGGCGAGCTACCTCAGAAGATGTCCCACGTTACCAGACAGATAGAATGCACTGAAGGTCAGATTTTGCCGGACAGTTTAAAGATCCCAGTTGCGTGTGTGGTCTGATGATGAAAAGTAAAGGTATAGGCTATATCAGAGCCACGGGAGTGACATAGAAATCGCTCTCATGGTCTTCCATACTATTGTGTACGAGATCAGCACTAATCTGCCAATCATCAATACATTCTTCATTAACCCATGTATTACTGCTGCTACTAAACTGTGTGAGATGTTAGTGATAGGTTAGGGATTAGGAGTCCCAAGAGGGTTAATAATGATGGTTCTGTAGTGTCTCTGCATCACAAAAGCTATCTCTCATCTTCATCTCAAAAGTTTCCTTTCAGCAAGAACTATATTAGCCTTCCATATCCCTAAAAAATCCAAATGAACCAATAGCAGATAATTAACCAGTGATGGAAAATTTGCAATGGAATGACAAGTAACACATCATGTAAGGTCAAATCATTGCTCTGTTGGTATATCCTTATACAAGATGAAGCTGAAGAACACATTGTTGAAATGCAGAGAATCAGCACAAAACTGGTATAAAACTCATTTGAGTTTTCAGAAGCGAAACCTTAAAAAAAAAAAACAAATTAAAGAAAAGACACATAATTTAGGACCACATGATTTGGAATGCAAGTACCAAAGCAACAATTATGAACTCTGTGGATATGTGTGTACATAATCATGAAATATTGTGATGTCTAAATTTGATGACAATTTATTTCAGAGGTACAGTATGAAGATCTTTTGTCATGGTCGGCATCACCAACAGAGAAATAATGTTCGGCCAGTCAAATATATTTGCTATGAGCATTGTCTGTTTGACGATTGAAAGTGTCATCTATTTCCTCTTTTCCTCACCCTGAATAAGCAAAATGAAAATATGAATTTAAGGGAGCATTTCATCATTGTCTTCCATTTCAATCAATCTTTTTCCTTTTTTTTTCCAGTTTGTGTATTTTTGCCAGTGTCATTGTCAGTATGTTTGAGAATTAATGTTCCATGCATGTGAGTCACTGGGGAAGAGAAAGGCAGATGGTGTACAAAAGAAATTTGTGTATTCATATCAGTTATCCTTCATTGGGCAGATGATCACCTCTCTCCTTCAGATGAGGTGGGAAAAGAAATCTTGACAGAAACATATCTAAAAACATTGGATTTGTCAGCAGTCATTTTCTGATCTTTTGAGTGATTCATCTGGGCCTGAAATTAAAAAAAAAGGGGTGTGCATGTTGTGGAGAGAGGGGGGAAGAGAAAGAATTGTTTTGGATATAGGCAGTGAATTCGAGTGAGTTCAACATTTATGAAAACTTTTTGAGCTTGAGCAACAAAACTGTATGGCCATCATGAAGTTTTGATTCATTGATCATTATTTTGTAAGTCATCTGGTATTGTTTCCCATGGGAACTGCGATATACTTGTCACATGTATGTGACTCTCTGCCTGTATAGAATTCACCAGTATTGTTGGTCCCATACACAAAAACACCAATACTATACCTTTTTTTTGGGGGGGGGGGGGATCTATTTGCCTGAAGGAATCAGTTCCATATAATTATGTATTCTAATGTCCTACAAACATTTTCTACAGAGTTATATTTTTCTTCGAGAAGGAGTTGTACCACACATCTTGTGTCATTTGGCCAAATTATGTAATAGACAGTGTTTGTTGAATGTTGCAGTATTTTGTGGCACTTTTATGATCATGACTTATGTAAGTTATGCCTAATTTTACTCAAATTTTAGTCTTAAAAATTCAAAAAGTACAGGCAAATTTGCCTTTCTGGCCACCTGTCTATAATGGCCACTCTTGTTAACCTTGGTGTGGTGACCATTTTAGACAGGTTTGAGCAAATTTCATAAAAACGGATTTATTATTTTTCTCTCAGTCAAGTACTTGACTTCACACGTACAAACATGCCACACAAATAAGTCAGTATTGAAGTGCACGTGTTACTTGGGGACTGCATTCAGGATGATTATAAAACTCTAGCAAGGATAGAATCAATATTACACGTGAAGGAGAAGTGTGAAAGGCATTTAAATGTAGGCCTATTTTATTTTTATGGCCGGTCGTATACAAGTGAAGAATTCCATACACACCTATTTGCGATCTGAGGGTTAAGAAATGTTTTGACCGTTGATTGTAAGTGAAATGATGTGGCTGTTTGTAGATGTTTACAACTCAGTGAATACACTTACAGTCTACGATTTTTATGCTTCAATGTTCTACTTCTGCAGCATTTTTATGGAGATTGATGTGACTTTAATGATCAGATATGCATCCAATATTCAATGGTGTAGAAAAGATTTCACTTTCTTGGTTTCAGTCGCTGGCTTAACTGTTGGCTGTGTGCAGTCAACCATTCTTGCCCTCCTCCAAAGCTCTTAAATTTGGCATTAATCTGGAATCTTCTCTTCCATGTCCCCACCAATCTTTCTCGGGTCTCAAATGTTCCGTCATCACCCTATTCAATTGTGTGCAGCCAATCACATTAGATTTGTCACTTTTGTCAATTCCTCTCTACTAAACACAGTAAACAGACATTTGTCTTTTGATCGCAGTGTCTGAACACAATTGGTTGTTTGGGGGAAGGGGTTTAGTTGTTTATGGGCTGTTTGGGTTATCATTGGGCATTTATTGGGGGGGAAAGAGCATTGTAGATTTTTTTTTTTCAGTGCCGAGAGATGATTATCAACCTGATTGATGTGAAATTATCCTGTCTTACCATTTTTACCAACCAAGCGATATTTTCTCTTACATCCAATTCTCAGCTGCAGCCCATCATTTTGTTAATTGCTTTCAGGCTATATGTATTTTGAGGTAACTGATAACATAAAGAAATTAGACCAAATGCTTATTTCAAGGAAAAAAAAAATTAAACAACACTTTTTTAAACTTGCTAGAATAACCTATGCTGAGGAGTAAGTGTTGAAAGATCACTCTTTAGAATCTTTTTTGGTATCGTTATGAAAAATACAAGAATCTATGGACTAGATTCTGTTAATGTTTTTTTTATAGATTAGTCCATTAGCACATTTTTGTCCTTCAAGCTTTAACTTGGCTTATGACACAAACAGAATTCTTATTTAGGGTTTCAGAAAACAGTATTATGTCTTTTAAAAAAAGTTTTACTGGTTATGTAGCTCTAGTGGGTTGATTGCATGGGATGTTTCAATTTTGCTTCTAAATCTAGAGCAAGTTTCTTGGGGCACTTCACTTTGTTCCTTGCTGAAATTAATATTGATGTACACATGTGGTACTGAAAGAATAGATGGAAATCGAGTCGAAGTTCTAATGAGTAAGCTGTCGATGAGCGTTTTATTTTACCGTGGAAAATACTGAGCTGAAAAGAAGGTGGAAAAACTCTCAATTTCGTCTCGACCTCGGCCTATTTTTCCCCTTCTCTCAGCAGCATAATGAGGAGGTAGGCCAGAAACAAGGAATTTTTTTTGCAGAAGGTTTGATATCAATTCTTACACTGACTGCACCAATCTGTCACAGCACTTGAGAATTTGATCTTTGTTCTATTTCTTCCCCCTTATTGTTGGTGATAAGGGGGCTTTGCTTTCGGTTGTCATCATCTCTTATGCTTATAAAATGCATTTTAAAATCCAATTTCAACAAGCCAGCACTGCTGGATTGTTCATTTGAATACAATTTATCAGCTTTTTAAAAAAAAGTCATGCCCCATACCACTTAGAGAATTTCTGCTTTCTGCTTTGCAGCTACCATACATGTCACAGTATACATGTAACCTAATGTAACAAAACTCACAATTCTGTGTATTGTGTTTTGTAAAAGTATCAATCATGTTTTGAGTTTGGCACCTATACCTTTGTAAACTAGAGAAGCACTCTGAGAGCGCAGACCTCTGCCAAGCATGCAGCTCATTTCCACCACTGATCTTGTTCTTCCATAGAGATTTCAGTGATTTTTACCCATACTGTGTGCTGAAAGTCTCCCGATTTCCCAATATAGAAGCCTTTGTTATGTCATAAACCCTCAGCGGCACGGCGCGCCTGGCCCTAGTAAAAAAAAGTAGAGCACGCACTTTAGTGCGCGCATGCAAACCTCAAATACGTGCAGCCTGAACTCCCAAGTTCATTGACCCTACCTGCCAAAATATCAAAAATCCTTCATAAATTCCCCCAAAATTCTCAGATCACTACCAAAATTTAATCATGTGTTACTTGTATCATTCTAAACCTTTCCTGCAAGTTACATTCAAATCCGTTTACTACTTTTTGAGTTATTTTGCACAAGGACAAACACACAAACCAACGGTAATGAAAACATAACCTCCTCCCTTGGCGAAGCTAAAGATCAGAGCATAGCATACCATTAAAAGGATATCCTATCTTGAAATTAGGTAACCTTGTTATTGTATGAAAACAAAATAATTCTGAGAAGTCGACTCGTTCATTGAAATTTTGGGTGAAAAATCAGATGTATAAAAAAAATGAATTATAAGAGTAAGATGAATTTGTAACTGTGTGTTATCTTGGTGTTGAGCAGCTTTCCATTTGGTTTGCACACAAAGATTCACCAATTTTCATTTTTCTCCCGAGTAAAATCTTCTTCAGACCTGTTCTTGGTACATGAGAAGGATTTTTGTACATTTTGTATGTCCTCCTCAGCAGATTTAAGTTCTGCCCATGCCCAAATATTTGAGATGTAAATAAAGGGAGGATAAGAGGAGAGCTGAGAAAGCAAATCAGAAGATACCATATTGGTGCTCTAATACTTGACCAGTGAGGGGATTAGTCGGTTTGTGCAGATGTATTAGTATGCACTTTAAAGGCCAACATGATATGTTTGCCGGGAATCGTGTGCCCAATGGGTTGCAGCACAATTGCAGGAGGAAGATTTACGAGTCTTTATGCCTCCTCCTTTCCCCCTTCTCATATCAGGATTAGCAAAACACTTGTTGATCAGATGCCAGTGCTTATTCAGGGGAGAGATTAGCCCTATCTCTGACACCTTGGATGGTGTTAGATAGGTTCCTTTTTGAGAATAAAAGGGAAGCCGACTCAGGAAAAAAAAAAATGTTTCAAAAGTTTGGTTGTTGAGTTGATGCTCCTTTCGTCCTTCAAACTATTTACCAAAGTACTCATTGTGCCTGCTGAGGGGAAAGCATGTGAAATTCAAATGAAAGACACTTCATGTCTCTTGCAATAGACTGTGATGCCAAGAGAATGTTGTAGTACCAACACATATTGGAGTATGTGGGACTAGCACAGATATGCTTACGTTGCATTTATTAAAGATGTTAGGCTAGAGATCAGTGTGCCAACATTTTATGCACAGTATACACAGTGAATTATCATGTATATTTGATAAACTTGCATTGTAATATGATGTGTGTACTTTTCTTCCCATTAAACTATAGAAAAATTGGAAGATATAGTATCTCTCTTTTTTTACCAGCAAATATTTCCAAAACAATATGCTAAGGATTAAGGGATATTTCTTGGTAAGTCCTCGCTTGTCTTATCTCATGTTTGTAAGCTTTAGTTCAGGCCAAATTCTTCTGTAAGTATGCACTAGCTGACTATCTGGACAAACTTTACCCAAGGTGTTAAACTTTGTTTATCGCAAAACAGATTATAGTCTTAGCTTTACAGACTGATCATTTAGTGCTGATGAATTCAATAGATCAGTGACCCATTTAATTCTCTTTCTGATTCTAGAACAGACTGCATGAGAGTCCTCACTTACCAAAAGGAATGAAAAATGCTTAAAGCTCATAATCTAAAAGGAACTGATATTGTTACTGCTGACGTTATGCCCTTTGATACCGATTTGCAATAGAAGGAGCAACAATCATAAATTTTATGGAGTTATGGCCCAAGTTAAAGTAATATATTGCCGGCCTACGTAATCATTTGTGGAGTTGCTCCATGTGTAGATTATATTCATGCCCTGCATCATGGGTCATGGTTTAATATATTGTTAATACTGTTATTTCATTTGGAATGGTCAATATCGCAATAACAAAAAATAAAAAAAACCTACAAAAACAAACAAATCTTCAGAAGATTACATAAATGTCTTTGCTGCTTCTGTTTTAGTTAGGTGTATATGATTTGTCAGGAACTTACCAGCTACTTGTGATATTAACATCAGTTTTAGGATGTGAGTACCATGTCAGTGTTAGACGAATGCCATTTTTACTCATTTGGTCCCCTGTAAATGTCATATCCCCTCCCCCCCCCCCATAAATAATCTCATTACAGCACCAGGCATCTTTGTATGAAGGGTTCCACATAATATTCAGTGCATATGAAGGTGTGTTTCTGACCAGTGGTTTGGTACTATGTCTTTACAGGATACAGTTTGGATGGTGTTGCCATGGCTACAATGATCATCAGCTGGCACTTGGTGATGACCAACTGCTTGGGAATATGTTCATTTTGCTTGACAAAAGAAATCTGGTTCTTTTAGCATTCATATGTAGGCTTTCAGTGGTTGAAATATCATTGTGATAATAAAAGAAAAAAATCCAAGGAAGGAATATATGAGAGTATATAAGACAGAAAAACACCTATGTCTGTTCCCTTCCAAGTGGAAAATGGCGGAGGCTGTTTATCTAGACTATTTGAACTTGTCCTCTTGACCAACTTTTGAACCTAGCTTATGATCTACCAAGCACAAAAAAAGGAGAGAAAATAATAACACCACCACCATTACCATCTATGACAACAACGACAACAGCAAGGGAAGTGTAGAGAAAACAGAGAAGGCCCACTGCCCAGAATAGAATTGTGCAGTCAAGGAGGCGGCAACAGTCTTTGATCTCCATCGCTGTCTATCGCCGCGGACGGCCGACTCGTCCTTTTGTGATACCTCCCACTCCCTCCTCCCTTACCTTCATCGTCTCATCTCTGTTGCATTTTGGGATTAGCGCGAGGAACGGGGAGAAGGGGGCTAGGATTGATTTCTCGGATGCCTTGAAGTGACGGGTAGGGGAGTAGGCGTGGATAGGTTATGAAAACTAATGATAAACTTACCGGATGGTGATCTCTTGTTTTTGGTGGTGGCAGAAGGGCCGGCAGCGCTAAGTGGTAGGTCAACTCTGGGGTGTCTTAACTCTATCATTACTGCTACAAACTGTTGTACATACTATGATTCAATGGTTTTCTGTTGGTGGCAGTTCAGTGAGAGTTAGATGAATTGTGATCTGAAGGCAGGAGTAACTTTACTTTTCTAAGCAGCAAATTGTTCAAATTTCCTTGTACACTTTGTGATATTTATAGGCTGCTTACATGTAAACCTCATACAGTGCTTCATGTGTAGCATCCATCTAATTCTATGGCTGTAGTAATGAGAACATTCGTATGAAGTCCTGGCAGTTTCCATGATGATAATGAGATTTCATTCACTGTAAGATGTGCATCATTTACTTCAAAACAAGCCTATAGAGCTTGAATTAGCTGAGATAATTCACTTGATTATTGGCAACGCAATCTGCGATGAAATCGGTGAGTTTCCGTCTCTCGGCTCTTTGTAGCACTGGGTATTCTTTCATACTCTCATTTGTGAAGTATTATGGAGAGTGAAAGGGGTGGGAGAGATAGAAATACCTTGGGCAGACTAATAAAGAAAGGATAAGATTTTGCATTTAGAATCATCTTCACTATCTTTCTTTGTGTGTGTGTGTGTGTGTGTGTGTGTGTGTGTGTGTGTGTGTGTGTATGCCCTGTAGAGTTCTATGCAAGAGTTCCATTCATTGTTTGTGCAACCAGGGCATGTAATTTAGGATGCCGAAAAATACAAAATGCTCAATGGTTTACAAACATCCAAACCTTCAATTACTCTTCTTTAATTGTCCAATTTGCTCAATTTTTCACCCCTTTTTTTCCCTCGTGACACTGGCTTTAATAATTCAAAACAAGTTTATCTTCGGGGCTGGATCCACCTTGAAGTGATGGAACCTCTGTTGTTGTGTTCGTCTAAACATTTTCTTAAAAGAAACAAACACACTAGCCGGTTGATGATCTAAAAATTGTGGCGTGCACAACATGAGCATTCAACATCAGGAGGGAATCTGTTCCTCTATCAGGAGAGGATGGGACAAAAGAGTTCTGGTTTCCACACCCTTACAGAAAGCGCAGAGCTATGCAATCAATCAGTCTCTCTACACACCGGTCCCGACTTAAGTTTAAAGAATCCCCCTTTTTAAACTGGTGACTGCGATGGGAAAGGCATGTAAGGAGAGCAAACAGGCAGCTGTAAAATGACTGGGGTGTGTTCCAAAGTTGATTAATTTGTGCCGACTGCGGAGCCATTATGCAATGATGTATCAGTTACGGCAAGTGACAATGTGCCAAAAGTCACATGGAAAGTAATAACAGCCAGCGATAGGACTCTCAGAATTTGGGGATAACAAAAAACTGGGGGAAAAAAAAAAACCCAGAAGAATGAGAGATGATGATACACCATTCATCTATTCTTTCAAATTGTGACAAAATTCCAAGCAGACAAAAAAACGTCCTGTGGCTGTGTAAATCGTCCAGATAGCTGGAATATAAATTAGCTGCATTGTGTACCATGTTACCGAAAAAGATCTTTGTGGTGCCGAATTGATAAGAGTTGTGCTGTGGACATATCAGTGGGGATTACCGCTACACTTGCAAAGAGAAACAGAAAAAACTGGTCTGTACAATGACTGTTGTTGATAGCAACCCTGTGCTTTCTTTCTTTTTCTTTCCTTTTACTTTGTTGGCTTTTCGACAGAATTGAATGCTGATTAGGATTTGGGTTAGGGCTTTACACAAATCTTAATCAGCTTTGTGATACCACATGAAACTTCAGATGTTAATAAAACACCTTTAGGGGGTGGAGTGGAAAATAAGTACCTGCAGGACAGAGTGTTAGAGACTGACAAGTTTTTTCTGGACTAAAAAAACGAGTAAAGTGGGCTGGAAAGTTTTGTTTTTCATCTTTTATTAGGAATTTGAACTGCTGCAGCACACTTCTGTTTCAGTCACAGAATCAGAAAACTTGCCAAAGAGCATAGAAAAGAGTAAATAAAAAAAGTGATACAAGTAGGAAAATGGAAACACTGTATACGGCATAAACAGTGGGGAAAGTGATGAAAAAATTAAAAATGAGCTAAAGCAACAATTAGGGTGAAATGCATTATGGTGCAATAACTCAGTTGTCTACTTTGCTTGTCTGTTTTAGTAGTAATCCTTTCATGAAAATAATATTTTGAAATCTGTGCCTAAGCTCTGGCAGTGACATGTGAATGACATGAAAAAACAGGATGTTCTGAAATAGAGATATAACAAAATGCAGGACATTTTCAGCGAAAGCAGTGCACGAGGTTCTCTGAACGTTCTGTTGTATATAATGCTTCAATTTCTGCCATCCGTGTTATTCACTTCAGTGTCCAGCTTCTTGGTTTACACTAGCTGTAGTCCTACAGGATGAATGGACTACTGCTGAAGATTTGTACTCCCAGTCACATTTGAGTATTGAACATTTGGCTCTATGCTCTGATGAACGAGGTATTTGCATCCCTGCACGCATGTGGGCAGGATGTTATATCTTCCTTTGTTGTCATGTGAACAAGAAGCAGGCAGGTTGACTCATAATGTGTGGTGTCATCAAGAGCATGGAGAATGCTTCTGTTTTAACTCAACAGAAGATTTTTTTTTTTTTTTTTAGATAATTTTTGCAAAAATTTGGATGAAATTGCTGGAAATGAGCAGCAATTCTTCCAAATTTGCATTCCAGAGTAAAATGCTCCAATCAACAGTATCATAATAATATTCTGCCCAACAAAAAATCACGAAAAGCACTGGGATTTGAAGTCAATCTTTTTCCTTTATGAAAACATCTCAAGGACATGTAGGTTTTTGAGAGTTTGTTGCGTGTGCATGCTTTATCTCTTACCGGGATCAGAATTAACTAGATCTTTGGTTCCCATGACACATCATAACGTGATTGATTGGTCTCCATCTTGATTTACAGGCTGATATTGCCAGACAGGGTGATTAATGTCGAAATATTCATTATCGTGGAACCCTCAACCTAGTGGGGTAGGGCCACGTTCACATTGTATTAGCAGTTATTAGTGCACATTCTATTTTACTGGGCATAGAATGACTCCATTCACAAGCAGTGTACCCTTGACTTCTCATCATGGGAGTTGCAGAGCACTGCCCAACTAACGTGAATGCAGTCCGAGTGTGAACCTGCCCCCCAGTGAGGGGAATGGGAATGGAAACCAAGGTAGATTCCAAAGCAATCTGCGGATGCTATTGAAGAGCATTGGGTGGCCCCCGCTGCCCCATTCCGCAAGCACAACAAAAGTGACAGATATTGACCAATAAAAACGCAGGCGAGTGCCTCTTGGAAGAAGAAGAAGAAAAAAAAGAGGAGTATGGGTCGTTCCAAATTGGATTCCTGTCAGTCAAAGCTATGCCATTTGGTCGTGTGGGTATCATTTCCACGGCTCTGGTCTGAGAGATCACACCTGTGAGATTCGAGGCGTACGCTCACGTGTTGAAAGTGAGAAATTACTTTAATTCTCATCAAAAGTCGGTCACACCTGATGGTGATGATGGCAAATTCATGTGGTCTTGCCATGGAAAAGATAGATCTATTCATGTCATTTTCATCTCATCCACAATTATTTCCAAAACTCCAGTGAAATGCTCTGGAAGAGGTTGTATGACTTTCTGTGTAGTAAAACTGGAGAATTTGAAGAGTAACTTCAGATTCAGAGCTTGAGTTTGTGATTCATTCTGCGGATGCTGCTACCTGGCCATGTTTCTTTTCAAACCATCACTGCATACTGAGTTTTCTTCTAAATTGGACCACCCATTGAAGGTACAAGCAAGCACATTTTGAGAGTAATTTGATTTCCATCCATCCTTGGAGAAAAAAAAAGAACGGTTTTCAAAATGAAAGTTAGATTCTACACCCCTTCCCTCTTCTTTCTGCAAACCACAGTATGATCTTGGATGGTTTCAGACTTACAAAAAAAAAAAAAGAATTGCTGTAAACATGTACAAAAACATGTTTCATGCTAATCAGATATTTTTTCTATGTAAGTTTTCAGACATGCCTAACCTTATTATCTTTTCTCAAATCCTGCATGCTTTAGTACCGGTATGTAATCTTGCAGGATTAACATCGTATCTGTACAGCTGCAACACTGTAGTCATAAAGTTGTATTGAGAGTTGCTGATTGGATTGATGCTCCATGTAGTTTGTGACATGGATGTCTATGAAGGGACCACTCATAGGTAGGAGTAGGCAAGGACGCTAATTTCTGTATCTGAGCAGTCCTGGAATCATTCATGCTGTTATCACATCTCAGAAACATAATTGCAAGACAAAGTCGGTGTATTGGTAAGTCTGAAACCTCCCCTCCATCCAATCACATTCACGTCAAGCACCCTACCAGATATCGTTTAACCCCCCTGCTGCCTCCGCCCCTTCCCCGATAAAAAGAAGGAAAAGGGGAAAAAAAGTATGATTTTTGTGATCCCGCTGATTTTGCAGTTCTTCCAGGTGCAACATTTTAGTCAATATGGAGTCATGCCATCAGCATGCAGAGATGTTTCAAACATATTTTTCCTCTTTTTTTTTATTCCATCATATATTGGTTGTCGTGACTCTCACTACATCATTGGTAATATTCAGCCTTGTCACTAGTATTTATGCTCAGTGCAGAGTGCAGTTTCTGACTTAAAAAGCACTCTAGACATGTATGCAAATATTGCCTGAGCTTGGATTAAAATTTACCAGTATTGTAAAATTGGAATTCATGTCTATTTTGGCAAGATATACTTGGAATTGGAAGCTCTGTGCAGATGTAAGAGTCCCATCAAAATTCAACAGGTTCTTGAATTTACATTTAGGCTGTTGCAAGTAAATCCAGAGTTATTATCATTAAAAATCTGTAAAAAATTGTAATAATTAATCAGAAAAAAATCTATGCATCAGTTTCTCAAACCTCTGAAAACATTATGAAACAATTAACAGAATTAACAGATAAATGTTCACAAAGACATTGACATAATCGCTGAGCCTTAAGGAATTGACTCGAAAATTCCAGCCTTTTACATACGATCCCATACGACTTTAGAAATTATCAATTTGGACCTCCAGCGCAGAGCCTAGTGCGTGAGGGACCCCACCCTTGTCACCATCACAATGAGGATGATAATGATGTCGTTGGTTTTGTGTTATGTTGTTAGTGTAGAGCATGATTTTCGTAATATAGATCCTGATTTAATGCACCTGTGATTCCTTGCATCTGTTTTCAATCGTTAGCCACATGGAGCTATTTGCTACAGTCTCCGATCGCCCGTCATTGCGGGGTGTCATTTCTTGGGCGGATGTTGTCAGTCTTTCTTGTTAAGAAGCCCCCTCCATGATCATGCTGTTGAGTTGTTACCTGATACCCCCTATCTGTCAGAATGCTTGTTTGTTCGATGTTTTGCGGGATGTTGCGATGTGATTTTGAATATATGTGCTGTTTGTGCTATACATAGTGGTGATCTTGTTGATGGAATTCACTAGCCATACGTGTCAGTGCCCAATTTCTTTAAAAAGTAGTGTTAAAATCAGCCACAAAATAGGATTTGTTTTCTACGATGCATGCCATGTCTCATCTTGCATGAACGAAGAAGCAACCTTCAAAAAAAAAAGTTTCCAAGCTGCATTTTGATATTTGTTTTTGCAGTGGGAGGTGATATCTTATTTACTAGGGTGGGAGGCAGGGAGAGAAATACTCACTATCAGGTGGTCTACATTACACTCCTCTTCTACACAACATTATCAGACCTGAAATTTATTTCCATTTCAAATTCTCCTCCTTCCCCCTCCAAACTATCACTTTACAATCTCCAACATGCCGATGAGATTGTTACTCAAATACGAGGAGCAGCTGACTAATGGGGGAGTTACTGTCTGTTCTTCCATGTATGACATTTCAATGTGACTGTATTCTGTTACAATACTTAGTCAGTTGAGAGGACGGGGATTGAAGTTTGTGCTTTGCAATGCGACATCAAGAAAAAAGCCTCATGCTATGTAACATTTTGATATCACACAGGTTTTTGCCATTTGAATTTTCTTCTAGTTTGCCTCTAAAACGTGCATAAAAAATGACAATGCAGAAATTATTACCTGATGTGGATGATGTGTAGTGGTGCTCTCTGTGTGTGGCAATTTGTTTCTGCAGAAATCTTCTCTATTTTGCAGGGCAAAGTAAAACTGTTGTCTTGAATGGAAAGAGAAAAGATGCTGAGTCAACTGAGAATTTAGGTCCGAGAGGAGATCCTCATCTCTTTTTTTCAGTATACAGTATACACCAATATATGACAGGAATTCAGAAAGTTTGAAATAACATGAAAGAAAGACTTAAAAGGGCAATTTGGAAAAGCTGAGATCCATTGATCTTGTATGTTTCTGAATATGTGCAGTTTGTCATTTGCTCCTGAAATACATTGAGTAGACTTCATAGTTATCCAGTGTATTCTAAACACAATATACTGTAAAAGTGGAAATTTTCGCGCATTTCGCGCAACCAGAAACTAGCGCGAAAATAAAAACACGCGAATATTTTTGCTTACCATACGTTCCTGTGCGTGATGTCTTGATTCCGCGGAATTAAAAACACGCGAAACTCTTCTGACCCGGCCTAGCGCGAAAAATTAGTCGCGCGAAAATATCCACTTTTACAGTATATGCTATGATATTTCTTTCTTCTTCTTCTTTTTTTTGGATGGGAAAAGGGGATTTCTCCTTTGTGTTTTACATACGAATTATTTTAATTGTCAAACCTTCATTATAAGAATTTATGGACTGATGATTCCACTCGAAGGAAAATGCAACAGAGCCCTCTCCTTTTTTTCATAAAAAACTAGAACAAAGGGCAATTATTTAAAAAACATGAATGATCATATGTACACAATTCCATGTATTTAGTCCATCATGTTCATGTGTAGATTTGTCCAGAGTACCAGTACTTAAGATGGACGAATGTCAATTAACATCCATATATTTCTCCATTCTTTTATCTCCTCTTTCTCTGCTTTGCATCGCACAGGTCATTTTCTTGGTAACAACACGGTAATAGACATCCTGAGAAAACTTGGGATGGAGATTGAGAGCATACCGGCAGAAGTGCAACTTTCAAGGTACGTCTACCTGGCAGTATCACTGTGAAAGTGGAAATCTTCGCAGAGTGGAATTTTTTGCCCATTTTGTGGAGCATAAAAATAGTGCAAAAAATAATGCATGCAAAGTTTTTTTCTTGTTCTATATACTAAACCATATTTTAATTCTGCTGAGTAAAGAATAAGTGAAATTCATCTTCGCCGACTGAATGCAAAAAATTACCCACCAAAAATTTCCACTTTTACAGAAGTATTCGTTATCATCATCATAGTATTATAGTATAATAGATAAAAGGTTAGACCCACCTTTTGTTGGGATTTCTTTTTTTTGCTTTGTTTTTGGATATCTCGGTCATTTCAAACCAATTTTCATCAAATAAACTCTGAATTTCTCTTAGAATTGTATGCTCTATAACATTTCATAAAGTGGTTGCTCAGTATCTTGCAAAAAGTTCAAAGCTGAATCCACACCTCAACCAAGGCGATACCATCCCTTTAACCCACTGAGGATGGTTTGATTTTGCTACAACACACATTTCCCATAGACGCTTCCCCGAGTATACTTGGGACTCGTCCTCAATGGGTTAAAAAAATGATGAATGAGTTGAGGGATGATGGGGGAAGAAGGAAACAGTATGAAGCTGAATATTACCACAAAAAAAAGGGAGAAATAAACATGAAATTAAAAGGTAAATAGATAGATTGATTTGATTGGTAGACAAATGAAGGAGAGAATGAAAAAAAATGAAGACTTTTTTGAGAAAATGTTGGATAGACAAATGCGCACAAATACCGGTATACCAGAGGATGATCCTCAACTCCAACTCAGCATTTCGGGATTGCTCTGAGCTTGACCCCTCCTGCCTTGTGCGCGCCACCTCAACTCCCATGTGCCCCACCAACTTCCCGCCAGGAGGGAGCTCTGAGCACAAGTGCACGCACAGAGGTCAAAGGTTAAGGGAAGTCACATCTCAGAATTCCAACAGCTGTTCCAGGGGAAAGGACAAAAAAAGAAAAAAAAAAGAAAAAAAAAAGGCATGCTTTAAAATGCATTGAACTCTTGTGGCCTGCCATACACCAGTGCTGCTTGCTGGTCGCTGGAGTTTGTTGTTTCGGCACATGCTGAAGGCTTGTGTGAACAAACTTTGTCAAACATGGCAGTGATTTGCAGCTTCATGCAATTTTGATTTTATAGTATGAAGTGATAATGTGACATATCACGTGCCTGGTAATTGACCAAGATATGCTGAATGAAATAAAGACACGAGGGTGATAGGACATTTGATGTTGGCTTCAAAGTTTTCCAATTTGTGCCAAGAATACAGAGTTATCTTGAATGCACCCATGCACCTGAGTAAAATAAAACAAACAAAAGTGGTGCATTGTTCAAACAAATCTGATAAGATAATGATAAATTGTAATGCAATAAAAGTTTTAGCAAATCAACAAATTTTGTGCTCTGTGCATCAAAATGGTTCCCCAGACTGATGCCTGGGATTTCTTGTGAGTGCATGATGTATCATCCAATCTGTCCTCAAGGTATGATGCTCTTCAAAAATGCGTAGGACATTGTTGTTATGACGACAACTACTGTATGACAAGGAATGTTCGTATGCATTTTGATTTTGAGAATCTTGCGAGAGCCAAGATTTGCAAAGTTGAAATAAACGCAAAAGTGTGTACAATATATGCTTTGAATGCCAGTGACAGTTCGCGAAAATTTCATGCCCCGAAAAGGCCGTCTGCTCCAATTCGCAAAAATTTCATGCTGCGAAAATATCTTGTTCTACAGAATACTCAAGAACTGTCAAATATGATATTTTGTTTAATTTTATACCCAGTTATGGTATTTCCAGATACATTTAGTGAGGCATAGTTCCTCCCAGATGACAAGGGGATATGTACTTGTATTCTGTCCTTCTCATGACAAATAAATGTGAATTGTTAAAAGCCCATGGATGTCCCACTGCTCACAGCAGGCTTACAATGTTTTAGTCTTGTACCAGTAGTTCATTAGTTTATTGATTTACTGCCTGTTTTTTTAATAGTTGAGAGTGTTTTTTAATGTATATTTTCTCAATTATTTGAAGAATGATTGTGTTCCTTACACTGACTTTGTTTAAAAATGTACTGTTCTCATGGGTAAACTTCCCATTTTCACCATTTCCCCCCTCTTTTCCTACAAAGAGATCAGATATTGTTTGTTCATTGCTAGCTTCAGCGTGCTGCTCCTGCTCATAGAGTGCATTGCACGGAGGAGAAAATAGCAGCACAAAAAGCTTGCATTTTTTGAAGCTCCTCTAAATGTGTGAAAGCATTATAGCCAGTATTAGCTAAGCTTTCTTACTCCTTTTAGAGGAGTTGCGAATACATTCTTCCCCGGCAGCACAGCTCTTCAGACAGCGTCTTAATGGTTACAGACAGTTGTTTTGGTTGGCTTTTCTTTGAAGTGGAGTCCGTATAATTTTCTTCAGTACAAACTATCAGTCTCACATTCTTAAGAGTCTTTCAACAGTCTAGTAATGGATATATTGTCTCTGATCATTGTTCTTTTTTTTTCTTTCCATATATTTTTCTATGACTGCAGTGATTTTTTTTTTTTATAGTGTGAGGATGGGGGTAGTTTCGTCTTTAACAGCACTTATTGTGTCATCGTTTAGTTACGCCTGACCAAATGTATTCACTGGGGCTATCCGGTGCACACACTCTGCTGAATTTGACAATTGTCGGCCATTGTTGAGTGAGGTGTAGCGGGTAGGGACCCACGTCCTTTGAGGGGCGGGGCGTCTTAGGGGGGTTTCACTCATGGCCTGCTTACAAGCACCAGCGCTGAAGTAGCAAATAGCTGCAGTGAGTCGGAAAATTCATTTCGGAAGTCAAGAGACCGCAGTGCATGGAGGAGGTAGATCAGAAATAAATGAAAGGAAAAACAGTGCAAGAAAACAACATTCTCTCTTACACCCTCCCCCAGCTCAGCCGTTGAGAGAAAGAAATGGAACATTCATAAAAACCAAATCTCCAAAGAATTATTGTGTGTGTGTGTCTGAAGAAAATGTACATTCTCCCCTTCTTTGTTAATGGGGGTAGACTTGTGTTAAATTTGGTGGAAGAAAAGTTTTTTGTGTTTTACAGAAGCTACTTCCAAGAAGTGCATTTTTGTGATATGCGTAGACAAAGGACTCGAGATTGTAAGTGATTACACTAAAAGCATTCCAAGACTTAAGAACCGGTGGTATTTGGTAAAGTGGTATAAGTATACTATCTAGTAATCTCCGCCAATGCCTCTGACTTAACTTTTTTCGGCTTCACAAACAGGTCTGCTGGGGTTTACTTGTGTGTGTGAGTGTGTGTGTGTGTGTATTGTATCATTGTAGTATGTCTCATACTATCACGCAGCCTCGATTGTATGAAATCAATCTGATATCAGCAAATTTCACATTTCCATGACACATAGATGTATTGGTAGTTGGTTGTTTGTTTGTTTGTTTATTTGTTTGTTTGATTGTTGGCATGGTAGGCTTTGGGAAGCTGCAGTCAAGATTGTGACCATGCCTACACATGTCTCCAATTGATCTATATAATCATTTCATTTTATGTCATCTATGTTGAAACTGTAATTATATCAATAGTAGATCATAATTTCGATCAAACTATGAGCCTGCAATGTTATGCAAACCACAGGGATGCTAATTTTTCCAGTCTCTGCTCTGTTACTTTCTGTCTCTGCAGTAAAACGTCGGAGAGCTCGGCGGAGGAAGGTGATGAGGAGGAGGAGGAGGACCGAGAGGAGACGAGCGAGGCGCGAGGGCGCAAGAACCGGAAGCGGGACCGGCGGAAGAAGAAGAAGAAACAGCAGCAGCAGCATCAGCAGCACCATCAACAGCAGCCAAGGTTGGATGTACCGGACATGGGTCATGTCATCTCGGTGCCGGTGCCGGTGCCAGTACCGGTGCGCAACGAGAACCACCGCCAATTCAACGAGCTCTGGATACCGCTGGAGAGAATAAGGTACTTTGGGTTGCAGGTGCTGTAGGGCCCTTCTACCGCAGAGTTTGGTCATCTCAGTGCTGGCAGTTGTTGTTTTTTTCTTTCCATAATCACATCTCATTATGTGAAGAGAACTTCTGCAAATCACTGTGATTTTTATTCAGTCGCATCTGTTATGATTGGATAAAAAGATAATAGTGTTTTTTTTTTCCAGAAAATATAGATACAAAAAAAATTAAGATATGTGTTCCATATCAAAGTCAAACTACTCAGAAAATAGGGCTCTTTGAAATGATCAATCTATAAATGATTTGCTCCATCATGACCATACAAAGTTACAACAGGAACCTAAATCAGTAGGCCCTACTTTTTGAGAAGGATGTTTTGCAAATTGTACCTTTCCATATGCATCTATACATTTGCAGTGATTCATAATGTTCAATTCAAAGTTTAGCTGCATGCTTACAGTTGAAGATGCATTTATATAAACACATATGTAGCTATTCCTGTATGTGCTGTGCGCCTCTTTATCGGAGTATCAATCTGTTTGCCTCCCTCTTGCAGTGAAAACCCGCCAAGCGAGAGCTCCCACGTGGAGGAGAGCATCGTCACGACGATATCGACGCAAGTCTACGCTGCCCACAACCTGCCGAACGTCTTCGTTGGCAACAAGGCCTGCGCGCAATACGCCAGCCACCACCCTCTCTACCTCTTTGTTGCACTACACATAGCCTTGTATATCATTTATAAGATCGCCAGGTAATGAGGGCGCCATTTGCGCATGTATGTCTTTTGGAAAAGATGGACGATGGGAGATACACGAGTGCCCTAGATGTTTGCAATGTGCTCAGATCATTCTAGGAAGCATTATTTTTTGATAGTGACATCAAGTATTTATTGGTATGCCCAGAGGCATCGAAAGTTGGAAGCCCCGTTTTTCTGGACTCTGGTTTATTCAAGTTTTATGGTACAGGAGAGGACTTTCACCTTCCCTCATGTATTGGAGAAGAGGGCAGATATTTTGTTTGGGGTGTTCATTGTAGTTGGTTGCATTTCAGTCCAATCAACATTCTCCTTCTTTGACTTGTTGCCACTGTTTGATTAGCAACTCTAAATCAACTTTGGCATGCCTGTTTTTGCTAAGAGTGGTGGTATCTTTAGGTAGGCAGGTTTCAAAAGTGATTGAGGTACAGAGTTTTAGGGATGGCCCATGTGTGCTATGATGGCAATAGGGTAGGTTTCTTCTGGGATACATCATGATCCTCTCTCTGTTTGTACCTGCTCATATAGTTTGCTATGGGTGGGACTACAGGGATCGTTGCGTTCACAGTTAATGTCGATGCCTTTGTGGCACCGGTCTTTGGTATGGTATCGTCTTGGCTGTCTTGTTGAACTAGCCTGCCAAAATTGTTCTCGTCTGTGATGGCACAATGAAGCACTAAATTCTTTTTCCTCAAGGGGAATGTTGACTTTCTATGCTGTATTTGGTTTAGGGAGGGGGGAGACAATTCTTTCGAATATAAGTTGATGCCCTGTCTGTGCTTGAACGTGTCCTCTTGCTCTTAAATGTTCCCATGAAAATAGACAAGAGGAGTTAAAGAATTTCATGAATGTTCTTGCCTGTCCCTCTATGAAGCACTTTTGGTATGGAACTCACTGACAGAAAAGTCTACTTATCTATGGCAAATGGAAAGAAGAAGTTGTCACTTGAAAGAATCTTTAGCTATCATTATTATGCAGAGAGCAGGGTATTTGGTGGTGATGTCCTACATCGCGATAAATTATTGTCTACCCTTGAAGGAGTTTATAATCACCGCTGCTATTTGTTCTGTTACTGTAAATAGAAAACACTTGGCTATCCAGGGTCATAAGGACAGGTCCTGTGATATGGGCAATCGGTCAGGTGCTGCAGAGTATTTTATAATACCAACTGCTATTTCAGACTGTCAAAGTGTGATATCACTGGGTGTTCTTTCTTCTTCTTTTTTTTTTTTTTTCAAGTGTAGTCAAATGGCTGTAACCTTTGAGAAAAATGCTGAAAAGGGGAGAAAAACCACCTCTTGGGAATCATTTCTGATGATCAAGATTCACACCACATTTTATCTATGCAGAAGCAAGGTCCATTGATCCTTACCCCGCCCCTGGGCCTGCAATTCTGCAATTCCCCCCCCCCCCCCCCAAAAAAAAAAAAAAGAAGTAAAAAAACGTCCCATGGGCCATGCTATGCATTCGGATGTAGACGGAAAATGACAAGGCACCATGAATAATCATTGTATTCCTCATCTCATATCAGCAAATATAAGTGAACTGGCAAAACATTCATATACTGTACCATAATGATAACCTCTAGGACGCTAGACGGTACGTGGTACGGTACTTTAAATGCACCTGAGAAGAGCTATGTGCCATTTCAGAAAAGTGAGTTATATGCTGATGTGGCAGTAATGACCCTTTTCCTGCAAAGTACAGTGGAAGCTCTAGTAGTGAAGTAGGTTAAGTGAGGTATCTCATAAAAAAGATTATTTATTCAAGTAGATTGATACCTGGAGTGGGACATTAACACAATTATGTGACAGTTTTCCTAGAAATAGGACAGGGGGAACGCTGGAAGGCTATGATATCTGTAAATTAAACAACAGTATGTGGGGTGTGCTCCCTCCCTGTGCTGTTTGTGAACTCAAGAGGGAGCTGTACCTGCCAGAACTTTTGACTAAGTGATGCCAAACGTTGCCTGCAAAGTAAATGCAGTTTATACTTATAAACCATATTTTGGAGCGACTTTCAGAAAGTGAAGGGGCATATAAAATGACAGTTAACAGATTTGTGTGTGTGTGTGGAGGGGGGGGGGGGGGTGTCAATATGAACATTATGCATTTAATGTTGTATGGTGATCTACTGTTTTGTGATCATGAAATATGTCTACTGTCATAAGTGATGTCAAGTACATTGTACAAGAGTAATGTCACTGAAAGCTTGAAATGAAGCTACATATGTGAAATGCCTATGAATGTGTATGCAAAATCAGGTAGTAATCTGTGGAGCAAAAGAAAGATCAAGCCAACCCATGTCACATTTGAAAATAAAGTCTGTTATATTTTTACTCATTTTTTCCTGTCTCCACTGCTATAATTACATCATTTACATTACCTTTTGTCTCGACTCATCAAATTTGATATTTAAGCCTTCAGTAAACTCTTTCTTTTCGAGCAAGGCTGCTGTTAATCTGTGTAGTCATCATTTAAAAGCTGAATTTATGCATGCCAGATTGAATATCATAATTTTTCATCTCTACCAGGTGTTGCTGGGTATTCCATTTTCTCAGAGCCGTGGGATAACCTCTTTATGACTGAAATGCCTATCTACAAATAGACATTTTTACATACATACCTATGGTGCTATTTGAAATGCATTTTTTTTTTTACAATGATGGTATAAACTCACATTTAAGTTGCCAAATATATCATGTATACTGCTCATATTAACCAATAAATCAGGGATGCTATGTTATTCTCTATTCTGAGAATAACATTTTCTCACTGCCAAAATGTTACTTCAGTTAACTCAATGGTGTCATAATGCATTTCTCTTGGCTGAGGGTTTATATTTAATTAAACCTGTGCAGGCTTGGATGTGCTCATCAAAGACTAGATTTCGAAATGAGTAACCACTTATTTTTCAAGGTATCCGAAGATATGTTTTGTGGAAATAAACTTTCATTATTTTGAAATAGATTTCCAGCAACTCTAAACAAATGTCAACATAATACTGCTTGAGCTCAGAGTTTGGTCGAGTAAATCCTCGTCTTGCAAAGTGATCACTGTTCTTATAACATTGCATCGTCTTCAATGGTTCAATGACATGTCATACAAAATGCTATATTTCAGTTACTGAAAACTGGTATTGCTGACCCAAGTACCGCATGAAAAACCATAACTGCCAGATATACAACTTGAGTAACTCGAGTGCAAAACAGAGTTATCAATATGTGTTCATACAAGAACCTTTCCCTTTTATATATTTATAGCCCAAACCTCTTCTTTTCGACCTAACATTTGTATTCAGGGATGATGTTGGAAGTTTGCTTGGCAGATCAAATGATATGAAGTTAGCTACAGCAAATTATTCTGAGGAGGATGTCCTCACAGGTTTTATAAAGTTTGAGCAAGAAGAGCTATCATAGATTTGTTGATTTGTTTCATCAAAAAATAATACTAATAATACGCCACATAGGATTTGGTTTGCCATTGAATGATATACGAATCGGTACTGCATCATATAGACATAAAGACATGAGGAAAAATAATATATGATGGTTGATATACAGGAAAAATTAAGAAATTTGATTTATATCCAACTTAACACCACAGTTATTTTATTGTCAACATATTGATATTTATGTCTGAAAAAAATGATGGTAAGTGCCAAGTTGAAATGAGGCGAGGTCAGTATTACAAGACATGCATTACGTATATTTTTGTAAGAAATTATTTGTAAATATACTCAAGCATATAGATTCTGTAAAGAAAAACAAAAGAAGAGAAATATGGTAATAAAAAAAATCATGAAATATCCAAACTTTTATGGCTTGTTGCTCATTTGTTCAAAGATACTGCGTCTTGCCTTTGTAGTGTGGACCCAAGTGTATAGAATGTGGAATGTATGTTTGTTGTCCCCGCCGAACAAGTTCGAGCAGGGGACTATGAAACGGGTTCCGTACATGTATGTGTCCGTGTGTCTGTGTGTGTATGTGTGCGTCCGTGTGTGATCAAAATCTTCAATTTGCTACTTCTCTGTCATTTATGAGCCAATTTTGATTCTGTTTGCTTTATATGATAGCACTACATGGGAGCTTTGAAACTTCTACATAAAATTTCAGTTGTGACCTTTGACCTTGACCTTTGACCTATATTGTACATTTTGCTACAAAATGCTACTCCTTCGCCATTTCTAACCCGATTTCGATTCCGTTTGCTTTATGTGATGGCACTAGGTGAGGGCTTCAAAACTTCTACACAGAATTTTGACCTTTGACTTCTTTGACCTTTGACCTTGATTTTTGACCTATATTGTACATTGGCTACAAAATGCTACTCCTTCGCCATTTCTAACCCAATTTCGATTCCGTTTGCTTTATGTGATGGCACTAGGTGAGGGCTTCAGAACTTCTACACAGAATTTTGACCTTTGACCTTGATTTTTGATCTATATTGTACATTTTGCTACAAAATGCTACTTCCGGCGGGGACATATATTACGCACCGCGTAATTTCTACTTTTCCTTGTTTGTTTTTGAAGTGCTGGTGAGATGATGCAGAGATATTAGTACGACATAAAGAATGCTTGTAGTGAAGTGGAACAGTGGAACATGTCCATCATAATGATGATTAGGGAAAAGAGAGAGGATATATGCACATATACAAATAAATGAATGAATGAATGAATGAATTGATAAATGACTGAATTGATGAATGAATAAATGAATGAATTAATGAATTGATGAATGAATGAATTGATAATTTGAATGAATGAATGAATGAATTGATAAATGAATAAATGAATGAATGAATGAATTGATGAACAAATGAATTAATAAATGAATGAATAAATAAATGGAGAGAGGGCCTGAGATATGCACTTAAAGGGAAGATAAACCCCAAGAGCAATGTGGATTGAGTGAAAGCAGCAACATTAGTAGAACACATCAGTGAAAGTTTGAAGAAAATCGGACAATCGATGCAAAAGTTATGAATTTTTAAAGTTTTGGTGTTGGAACCTCTGGATGAGGAGACTACTAGAGGTTATGACGTATGAGTGGACAACAATGCCAAGAAAATATAAAGAAAATTCTACAAAAATCCATTTTTCATGAAAATTACAAATTCCATCAACTTGATATTGACATATGTTAAGGGTAGCAATTATTCCCCCTGCTTTCTGAAAGAGGTTGGTCCATTGCTCTTTCATGATTCTAGAAAAGTGATTTTTTTTTGTTGAATTTCCTTTATATTTTCTTTGTATTGTTGTCCACTCATACGTCATATCCTCTAGTAGTCTCCTCATCCAGCGGTTCCAACACCAAAACTTTAAAAATTAATAACTTTTGCATCGATTGTCCGATTTTCCTCAAACTTTCACTGATGTGTTCTACTAATGTTGCTGCTTTCACTCAATCCACATTGCTCTTGGGGTTTATCTTCCCTTTAACAGGAGACACTGACATCGTCAACTATGTCTACATTTCATAAAATTGTGACTGATATTACTGTTAAGGAATGAACAAAAATATTTAAAATAAAGATTTCTTAACACTATCCTTTTCTTCAATGTGATGTTAATAAAAATTGACCTGTTCTGCTTGTTGGATTTTCTTTGGTTATCACAGTGTATCAGGGCACGATGGGAATTTTCTCTGTAATGACACTGATTCAGAACATTACATGTGGAGACCCCTTGCGTGTCATGTGACATGCGCTGGTGCCAAGTGGATGGACAAATGAAATAAAACGTCAGTCCCGGACATTGTGCTGTAATGAACTAGCAATATTGATTGTATGTGAAGAAAGAGTTGTAATTACTGGATTATGGACCAAAAACATGATTTTTGATTGAGAGGCGATGACAACATCACGTTATCTTTACGCATGTTGTTATGACCGGTATCACCATTACTAGGGAACATGCAAAACTCTGTAGTAATTCAACAATTGTCTTGTGTCTGATTTTCATTCAGCGTCTTCCATTCTGTTTGTTGAACTTAAACTCCATTCGTTGACATTGAGTGGCAAAGCACTTCGTGACAATTCCATAAATTTCTTGCATTTTTATCATTCAGTGTCTTCTATTCTGCATGTAGGACTTAGCTCCATTCGTTCATATACTGCATGAGCTGAAATTTTCGTGTACAGATATTTTCGCGAATTGCTACTTGGAGGACATTTTCGTGTGTTGTTAATTTTGCGGTTGCGAGGGTCTAACTGAACCTAGTTATTCATGCGTTGTTATTTTCGCGTGTTGTTATTTTCGCGGTTCAAAGGCAATTCGCGAAATTCGCGAAAATAAAACCACCGTAAAAATTTCAGCTCTTACAGTAGAGTGGCATAGCACTTTTACACTCTCGAATGCTCTGTTCCAAGAAGTGAGAAGTTTCACTCCAGCTGTTCTTTCATGGTTTTCACTCCATGCATTGTCCAAAGAGGCAACTTTACCTCCGCGTCTCCAATTTGCTTAAAAAACAAACAGTATTTGCAGAGACTACCATCTGCACCTGTTAGACACCACTGCACCTCACTATGTTTATAGCACACAAACCTCTGTTGCACCTGTTTAAGTGCACTTTAATCTGTCTTTGCAAACATCGCATAAACCTCTTTTCAGACAATAGCACTGTTAAGACACATCAGTGCAATGTGATAAGTACTTAATGATACGTACATATTACATATTACAAGACAATATAGAAGCACTCCCCGTGGTAAAATGTTAAACCCTCTGGGCACCGAAGCAGCAAGGTCTACATAAGATATGCTTGATTTTATCACCTTAACATCTGTCAGGCATCATTTTTACACACTCTTTCTCGGCGCCTACTTTGTACAACCTTGGTCACAGGCTGCCTACTGTAAATGTTCCAATTTGCTGGCATGGGATTTGCTTGTTTTATTTGCCAAAGAAAGCAAATTCAATATGGAACAAAACAGAGAAAAAATGAAATTCAAGAATAAAAACTCATAACTGTGCAAAGCGATTGGGGTTTTTCCATCAGTTAGTGCAAATGACTAACACAGGGTGTAAAATGTTTACTGTGTCTGGCATGCGTGTCTAACATGCGTGTCAGACACTAGTCTTTCCTCTGCAAAAGCTTCCACAACTTGGGGCTGGCTTGTGTGGTTGGCATGGTTACCATCAGATGCAGAACGTCACTGATTTAAACCTCAATAGAGACATGATATATAATATGCATTTTATACTCCTGTGATATCATATTACTTTATAAGATGAGCATAAAACGAAGCCTTTTTTTTTGTTGCCCAGTCATGACACTTGGGAATATGTGCCTGTTTAGGTGGGGAAAGAGAGTGTCTTTTGTTCGTGTGTGTATTTGTTAAGTATGTATGCGGGGCCAAAATTGGCCGCACATTTGGCCACGCTCTGCAGGTGGTCCCGGTCGCGGCTCGGCCGTGGCCGAACCCGGCCTTTTCTCAGTGTAAACGCAAACTGGGCCAAAATCGCAGCCAATTTTAGTCTGGCTTCCAGACCCTCTGCCCGTACTATTTCGCTATTCAGGATACTTACCCCCTCAACGTCAAAAACTAGTATAGTTTAAGGTGGTTTTGTCCTGCAAAGGATTTTTCCTTCGGCAAAGGCCTTTGCCCTAACGGCGACTTCGTCACCATGGAATCCAGTTGGCAAAGGGTCTGAAAACCAGACTATACCAAATTGCGTTTGTTTACAAGCAGAGCGCCACTACGACAAAATATTAAAAGGTTTGAATTAAAAGCGCGGCCGAGCCCGGCAGTGTAAACGGACAAAATTGCGTGGCTCGGCCCTGCAATTGAGGCTGGGCCCGGCCGCGGCTTGGCCGCGGCTCGGCCCAGCCCCACACTGTAAACGGGGTCTCAATCTACATTGGCATAACTTCACTGCTGTGATTGTTGTTGTTTTATTACTATCTGAGTGAATAAGTGTACTTATGCATGTAGAAGCACCTGTATGCAAAAACACTGAAAGGAGAAAAACAAATGGGATCCTTGTGGTTTTTAGTGAAACACCACTGGGTAGCTATCTCACAGTATTCAATAATGCTGACAATGTAAGTCTAACTGCTCTTCTCTAAAGCTTAATGGAAATTGAATTAGGAATTTAGAAAGAGGGAAAGTTCTCTTTTTTTCAGCTAGATTTACCAGATAGCCTTAGCCAAAATTTGACAGATGAGCCATTCTGTCCAAAATAGAGTTTTCAATCTGTCTGTTTGTTAATTTGTTGCATTTTTTGTAGGAATTTGTAAAGAAGTATAAAAGTAATTGATCTGTCTGTAACAGATTGATCGAAGAAAAAGACTGTGCCTGGCATTTGAACCCATATTACCTGTTAACTGTGCAGTGGAACTACAATGTAAAGTGAAGCCATCTCATTACAGTAACACAATAAAAAATTATAATGATAAAAATCTCTTGGTTTGATCATGTTAGAATGACTCCCTGAAGACTATTGATTTATTGATCAGACATAATAGAATAAAAGACAGAATTGGTGGTGCAACTAATAAGCTGACTACTGCAAAACCAGAAATTTATGTGTTCATGAAACTTTCCCTAAATTTGTGAGGAGCCATGATCTGCAAAAGTAAAATGCATGTAAAAGTTTTTGTAGACATGAGACAGTGTATGACAGTACAATGCTGTACATCAACATGGTCAGTGATTCTTGAAAGTTTTATGCCACAAACAAGTTTGTCAGTTCCAATTCGCAAAAGTTTCACACCGAGAGTGTTTCTGGTTTTACAGTATTTTCATGGCTGCTAGCTTGAAGCTTCTCAAAAGATCTGGTGAAACACAAGCTGACAATGACAGACAAAATGTACAGTAATCAACAAACAAGAGAGGTAATTTTCATGACCCTTTAATCCAAATGAAATAGAATTGCTTTATCTCATGATCAATCATTGCTTTTGTGTGTTTGTGTTCCAACACTTACCATCATTGCACAAATCTAAAAATGAAAGAAGAAAACCTTTTAAAAACTCTTAGGGAAACATATACCATGTACCGGTGCATCTATGAAATGCAAACACATGGACCGTGTGCCCGTGCATCTATGAAATGTAATCACAGCTAATAAAACTATAAGTCTCTTTCACAATACACGTTGACATACATACATTGTATATATCAATTTTTCATTTTCATTTTTTCAAGTTGTGGTGATGTGAAAGAAAACAAATTTTGAATATGTACAACAGAACTTCCCTCATACCAAGTTCAGTGATTACCTAGCTAGCCATACACCATAATACTATTTCAGAAACAATTGAAGAGTCATCGAAACAATTGCAAAGTCTTCATCATTTACATGTACTTCTCTACGTATGATATTCATTCTTGAAAATACTTGTCACACACCGTAAATTCTGTCATTTCATGAATTTGAAAAATTCTGTCATGTTTTTGGTTCTCTTCTTCCTGTAATATCTCAATAATATGCTCTAAGTGATGTGCTAATATTCACTCTGCCTGAAACTTTGGTTGAATTGCATAATGCCAAGCAATACTTTATTTTTTTAACAATACTGCAAAAACAAACATCCAAGAATGCATGATATGATATATGAGACAGATATGAAGAGTTTAATCACAAAATGAGCCAACTCCATTCTTGTTAAGTTGAGATATTTGTGATTAAAGCTGTTAAAAAAACAAAGAGAATAATATGAAAATACTGGATTTTTCTAATCATAACTTATAGAATATTCCTTGTTATGTCACAAGTGAGGTATTATTGGAAAGCTTTGATTTTGCTCTATCTGATTTGCATGCCTTAAATGAAGAGTTGTATAAATACAGTGGTATGTTGAAGAGAGTATCATTTTAGAAACTCCCATAAAGTATTGAAAGTGGAAGGTAACATTTAGTACATTTTTATTGACCGTTAGATTTTGAATTGAATTTTTTTCGGGGCTCACCGTAAATTCCTGTACATTACTAGGCTACCTTTGCAGACCCATGCACTGCATGTGTGTCCACCATGTATATTTTGTGAAGAAAGTTCATCAAAACTTACAAACATTTCTATATACATTCTTGCCACACACTCTATATGTTATTACATCAGCTCTTGTACTTTTAGATTTGTGTTTATAGATAAAAAATACAGAAGACTGCAACAAAAAGGCTTAAATGTGGCTGACACACAGAACTATTGAGTAGTTGAGTTTTGTGCATTATTCAAATTGTAGATAACTGTTGACTTCCAAATTTCTCAGCAGTGGCCTTAAACAAGTCCCCTGAGGTTCATATTTAATGTTTTGCTGCATTTTGGGAGGTCTGTAAAAGGTATCCCCTACCTTTAAAAATGGAGCATAGCTCATTTTGGAATAGAACTCTTCATATGTAATTCAATCTCGCGCTTATATACTGACACCCATAATTCTTATCACATTTTTCATACCTACATGAAGAGGCCGCATTATGTTTGAATGAAAATAAAAAAAAAAATACATTTCTGACTGAGATTGATAGAAGATTGAGAGAGTGGAAGAGAAAAAAAGAGAGAGAAATATAATAATACATAGAGAATCAGAGGGGGCCCTCATCAAATGAAATGTCCTTCACCAAGTGAAGTTTAAATGCCATACTGATGTTAGGAATGGATTCAAGACTCACAAGCTATTTCAAGTAAGGCACAACATGCATGAAATATAATTTCTACTCCACACAATATCATATGTGCAAAAGGTTACAAACACAGCTCACGAAAGAGATACACATTTTGAAATGAATTATGAAATGACGGTCTTCATCACAATTTTTAGAAGATATTTCATTCAAAATATATCAACATATAAGTAAAAAAAGAAATTAAAAGTCTGTCAGATCTAATCTAAAAATCAATGTAAAAGTATGCCTTGCTGGATAGATTACATTCCTTCTCTATCAACCATAATTTTGTCTCTCTTTCCATCTGCATTTTTATGAACATACACATATCTTTACTTAATTATAAGTCTGTACTGGCAGCTTTCACACAGTTGTTGCACAGAGTCAAGGCGAACCTTTGCAGCTTAAAAGGAATTTTAACAAATGTTGCACACATCCTCGGGCTAGAATATGGCTTATGATGTTACTTAAAGTACAAATCACATGAATATTCATCTATCTTGTTATTTTCTGTTGGATATACATGTACATACTACATCACTTTTATGAATTTGTGTCAAGCAAAAATTGCATTTTAATTAAATGGATATGAAAGGTTCAAGTACTGAAACATGTAAAGAGTAGTAAACTTGGGCCTGTTGACTCTGATATCTTTTTCAAGTTTCATTAGAACATGCACAAGTAATTTTTTCTTCTCCAAATAAACATTCATCATGACATTCTAAGCTGAGAGGTGATTGCTTTCATCAATTCTAAGTAAATATGCAAGATGCCTGTTTGATGATAACTTAAATCTCAACTACAACTGAATATCCCCCTCTCCCAGAAGTATGCTTAACCCATCAGGCCCAAAACACCAATTTTCTATAGTTTGGTGCTGTATCTCCTTTCTGGGATTTTGTTTTTGTTTTTGTTAATTTACAATTATTGTTTCATGAGGTAAAACTAGAAAAGCACTCTGAGAGCACAGACCTCCGCCAAGCATGCAGCTCATTTCCATCACTGATCTTGTTCTTCCATAGAGATATCAGTGATTTCCACCCATACGTACTTATACTATAGCATGCTGAAAGTGTTTACAATACTACTTAGTGTGCTGAAAGTCACCCGATTTCCCAATATAGAAGCCTTTATTTGTTACGTCATAAACCCTCGGATGCACGGCGCGCCTCGCCCTAGCAGAAACTAGAGCACGCACTTTAGTGCGTGCATGCAAACCTCAAATACGCACAGCCTGAACTCCCAAGTTCATTGACCCTACCTGTCAAAATATCAAAAATCCTTCATAAATTCCCCCAAAATTCTTGGATCACTACCAAAAGTTAATCGTTTGTTACTTGTGTCATTCTCAAACTTTCCTGCAAGTTTCATCCCAATCCGTTAACTACTTTTTGAGTTATTTTGCACATGGTCAAACGAACTAACGAACAAACAACGGTAACAAAAACATAACCTCCTCCCTTGGCGGAGGTAATAAAATATGTTCTCTCTCATTTCAGTCCTCTGTTCTTAGCCTGTAATGGTTTGTTTCAGTTGCATATTTTTTTTTAAATCCTTGTAATTGTTAAATCCATATCTGATCCTTAAATTGGCATTTTTTATGATTTGTACAGATGTAATGAATTAAACTAGTTCTATTCAATCTTTCTCTGATATATGATATGCACTAAATTTCACAGTTGCCAACTTGATAAAGACTAGATGATAATTTTGTTTCATGCTTCTGTGCTTGCAGCGGTTTCAATTTTTAAATCACAGCTCTGAGAATAAATGATGTACATCAACAAAGGTTTCACTTCCATGGTAACAAGAGTTGTATGCCATTAATCTATCAAAAAGGATGTTTATAATCTACTCCTCGTACCGCAGTCTGTTACATCACCTCTACAGGTAAGTCATTTGCTCAAAAGAGCTTTACAATGAAAAGCAACAGCTCACCGTATCTATACAATCGTGGAAGACTGAGCAAATCATGCGTATACTATATATCACTAAAATTTGATTGCTAGAAAGGTACAATACATCTATATCAACCTCAAATATCCTGCAATATTGAATGATATACATGCCATTTCAAGACAAAGACATTTCACATATACCTTTCATGTGCACACACAAACAATGTTTTTTTTTCTTGAACTAACCCTTTCCCAACGCCATAGTGAAACTGCCATAGACTTTAATTATGAGATCATATAGGGTCTTACAGCAAATGATTTAAGATACAACAAGGTGCATTTGTCTCACAAGATGTAAAGGAATAGAACACTTATTCAAAGTGAGCCAAAGAAGAAAGATTGTGCAAGGTGGATATGGAGAAATTAAAAAAAAAAATGAAATAAATGGAATATCATTAAAAATAGTTAGACAGCAAAGTGCTTATGTTATCACTCTCACATAATCCAGAAAATTTTGATAACAAACAGAATTAAGCATAAGAATATATATCAACTGCAGAGGCCATGACTGTCTTTAGTAGTTAATGTCTTTGGCAATATATACGTCCACTGTCTGTTGCTGCTGTAGTAGCAGATCTTGTCGAATAACTTTCTAGTTGGGGTAAATACTGCATCACTATTTGGAGATGATCTCTCCTTGATCCCGAAGTCCTATGCTAGATCTACCTCGGGATCCCTGCTTGCACTGATCCACCTGTTCATGATCCACTTCTCGCCCCGGATGACCGGGCAGCCGCCGTGCCAGGTGTAGGGGTCAACCTGCCCCATCCAGCCCGTGGTCTCGTCCACAAAGTGGTTGTACCAGATGACTGCCTTGCCCCTCTCGGGATGGATGCGGAGGTTGGACTCCCGGCAGTAGTTGTTCAGGTTGATGTGTCCACTCTCCCGGAGATCCTGAGAATCAGTGAGAAATGAGAAGAAATTCTCAAAGGGATCATAACATCACATATCATGTGATTTTTTAGTTGAGAAGCAGAAATGCATGACTGGTATAGATTTTGAGTAATATAAAAGCCTTTCTTATTCTCAGGTGATGATAATGCGAAATCCATCATGAATGTCGCCTCCCATCAATCAGACTCAATAGCAGCAGATTTTGTTGCCCGGTCATGGAAACCTCAATAAACTAACTGTAATCAGATGATCTTCCATAATAGAATAGAAGGCTTCAATTTGATATGCTTCTCTTACTGCTCCATATCACTTTCTCTTGCCGAAGGCAAGTGATAACTATTCACACATTGGCTAATACTAGCTTAAAGATATGTAAAAAAGTAAGGAAAAATAATGATATCTCTGTTTTTGTTTTGTTTTTTTTTTCTTTTAAAATTTTATATTTTCAATTCAGAGTAGTCTGATCATATCACTGACAAAGTAGCAAACTCTCTTTTTCTTTTAGATGGAAAGTGATTTATGATGGTACTCTCAGAGCAAGATGTTCCTTCTCGATTTCACTCGGCCTCTTGCAGGCATACTTGTTGTTTTACATGTATCTCCATGGGAGAACATGCCTTTCGGTCATTCACAAACCTTGCTAGCCGATGTGTTGTTACTCTGGTACATTTATCATTATGAGACTTAACTTAAAAGACCAGAGCAGTTCATTAGAAGCCCTTAAAATTTCCATAAAATTTCAAATTTTGTAGAAGTACTGAAAATGGAAATACAAACAATAGATGGGGAAATTTCGTTTTAACTTGCTGTGTTCAAAATCTGGCCTTCTACACCTGATAAGTGTATTTATACCTCAATAAAAGCTGTATTGAATAAAAGACATACTCCCTCATACATACACTGATAAAAAATTCAATGCCAATAAGATCATTGGCTGTAACAATTGCTAACTGTCAAGAGGCAACTTGTGCTTGATTCAGCACAACTTTAAAAATCATAACTTTTTTTTAATCTTTGATAAGAATTTGCTCCAACTTTCACCTTTCTATTCCCGAATTTTTCTGCTTCTATTTACACAAACTAATTGCAAAGGTGAATATACTCTTTAAAGGTCCCATTTACCTTTGGGAACAGTGAGTTAAAAAATGTTCAAGATATCACATTTGATGCATATGTGTAGGTCTGTTGTATCACAAAACATCCTACCATATAAACTTTTCCCAATAAAACCTAAAATATAAAGGAGATATCAGTATTTTTCTCAATAAACCATACCTGTAGACGGTTTAGTCTGGATACATTTTTTATTACAAATATTGTTCACATTTTGTGCATTTAACAATACTTAACATTGATTATACAGATTCAAATTTTTACAGTGGTTTTTTCTATCCCTAACTCACATTTTAGAACTGTTTTAACGCGCTAACGCTGGGTATTTGTTTCATCTGCAAATGGTAAATTATGCCTTTAAGCTTAGTGCTAAGATGCCTCATATTACTGAAAAGAAAGGCATCCCTAATCAAGCCACACTCACCATATCATCAAACGTATCGTTGTTGGCGACGATGAAAGCCGTCTCTCCACCCTCCTCCACATCATTCAGATACACCATGATCGTCATGAATCTAGCCAATGGGGGCGCCAGATAAATAAAAAGTTCATCAACATTTTACCATACAATGAGTACAGAGATAGATCTCCAAAAATTGAAATTTAGAAAGATTTCTCCAAACTTCATCCTTGCCAAAGGAATAGGAATAAGCTTAAGGCCTGTGGGTCCCAACTCCAAAACAAAAAATTAAATGTCTAGCAAAGCGGAACACAGTTTAAATTGAAAAGCTGTATTTCCAGTTAAGCTTTAGGCAGGATAGTAAAGTCACTAACAGAATACTTGTATGACTTTGATGATATAATGATGGTGATATCTGGACACCATCATGCTAGAATAAAAATAAATCAAAATCACAATCCTCATACATGCATATATTTTACTGCCAATTACCTATCAAACACAGAATCCAAGTATATTTTATGTGCGTGTTCTATGGGTTGCAAATTAGTCTGCAATGTCAAAATGACCATAGGTGGTAAAAAGAAACTCGTCTACAGGAACTTGCCAGCTGCAGCATTTCCCTTAACAGGGATGTCCATGCTTACCCCACGCGCCATCGTAATGATTTCCATTTGAATAACCCTAAACTCCTATTAGCTCAAAAATCAATTCGGCATAACGGGCCTGATATTTGGAATTCACTTCCTCTCCACATAAAACAGTGCACATCTCTCTATTCCTTTAAGGCAAATACAAAGAAATATTTCTTGGCACAATATCATACGGTACAGTAATCATTAAACATGTACCTCTTATACTCAACAACAAGGCAATATTTGGTCCACCCCCTTTTCCTTTTCTTTTACTTTGCTGCTTGACCCTTCGCCCATATTATAACATATCCAATCATTTTCTTAGAAGTGCTGACCATCAACACTTTCGCGCTTCATCACCTGCACACGCACTCACAGGCACCACTCCTGTTTACCAAGTAATTGTATAAAACTGGATTTACACGCACTTTAACATGGCCCATCTGTATTAGTGTTCAAGTACTACAATAAAAAATGGTAATTTAACTCTGGCTGTCCGTCTGTTCAAGCACGGCTTATAACGGCGGCCCTCTGCATCATATGTATATATTATATATTGTACTGTGAATTAAGTCATTATTGGCCATATAAACATTTTGTATGTTATTTAACGTTTCATTTGTCTTTACATACAAAATATGACTTACTATGTAATATGTCAATAATTTTCAGAATTGTATTTGTGTAATTGAACCTGCCTTTGTTATTTTTGTTATTCTGAAAGAAAATATGAAATGCAGAAAATAAAATCTTTTCAAACAAACAAACATGTTGGGATGATGTCTAATGTCCTGCAACCCCCACACAGGCATATTCAAACCTTTCAGTTTTTAAACATCTCTGGCTTGACTGCTGGCATTGTGTTTTATGCATCAAAACTCCCTCATTTCAATTCAGTCACTATCACATAAATCACTTGGTAGGCATTAACTGTTGCTAGGTTGCAACAGCCTATGGGAAAATACACACCAGGCAGAGAATGTGACACAAAAACGGAAGCATGCATTGAATTTTGAAGCGCTAGCAAACTGGTGTACTAGAATGGCGCATCATCACACTTGTTCCCATGGCAACCCCTCCAACCTACCTGCAGATGCTGCATCTTTTATGCTTGACGAGGTGGCAGCAGGGCAAACTCCCAATAGAGTCCCCAGAGTCCAGGTGGGCATTGTAGTGACCATGGGGGCCGTAGCGGACCACCTGGAAGAAGCTGAATTTCTGGATCAGGGGCTCAGGCAGCTGGGTTAACTGTACTAACCTGTCACATGATGAAAATGAGAGAATTGATATTTTCAATATAAATGAATTCTTGACATAATACTGATATTATATCCATGGAGTTGTTATAAAGACACATTCACGTTACATCATTGTAAGATTACAGATTCTTCGCTGATGAGCTGGTAGAGTTTTCATTATTTTATTCACTATACTGACCTCCTTTTGAGATACTAGACAAGTACAAGAGGGATAAAGACACACATGGGCACAACATAAGGAGATACCTTAGACACATACCAAATGTTTGAAGAGGTGTACTTGTATTTTTATTAATAAGATGAGTAATACTCTTTCTTCACAAAAAATAATGATACTCTACCACTTTTTACATCACATACAGAATAAAGGTAGCATCAAAAATTGTCTCTTTTCATTACAAATCTTGTTTTCCTCCTGAAAAAAAAAAAATCTGCTCCAATCAAAAACTTGGATAATTTCTCCTACAGAATACCATGGTTTTGTGTAATGAGACCATCTAATAACTCCTGCAATTAATGCATGCTTAAGGACTTTATCACCATAATTTCTTGCTTCTGGCAGTGTTTACAGTTATTGCATACCTACTGATTTATCACCAAAATTTACTGCTTTTGACAGTGTTTTTGAGTTTGCTTCTTGCATCAAAATGAATAATTTTTTATTTTGGAGAGTGTCAGGTTGATTTTGAAGAATTTGCAATGCATTTTGGAGGTCAATTCTTTACTACAGCATTATGGCTAAAGATAAACCTTTCTCATCAGGTCTTGTACTTTATATAGCAAATAATGAATGGTCATGTGTGTTCAATGGTGCAAGATTTTTCACCAAATATGGAATTTTGTTCCATTGCACCAGTACGGACCATTCACTAATTGTTTTATACAACACCTTAGACATCAATGAATATGGTGCATGCCAACTCTTGAATAGAGTGCACTCCCGTTATGACAAACACAGTTATAACAAAATTCTGGTAATAACAAAGTAAAAATTCAGGCTGCAATATTGTCCGCTCTTTGTTTTTTTATTATTCTTTGTTCGGTTATAACAAAATTTCGATATAACAAAACAAAACTGCCGGTCCTGAGGACTTTATCAGAATGGGAGTCCACTGTATTGTACAGTAATGGCAACCACTTTGGTTGGTTGTATTATTGTACAGATGAACAAGGGAGCAATCAGCTGAAATCATTGACAGTAAAGGTGACTGAGTGACGTAAGGAGAGTGCCATGGTGCAAAACTATATGAGTTGATTAAAAGCCTGTCATGGGAATGAATGTGCAGGGATGACGTCAACAATACAATATCCAAAACTGCTCGACAAGAATAGCACTCTTGACGGCGACAGCGTGCAATGGTTCTTTTTAATGAATGTCACGTGATGAGCAGTCGACCAATCAGTTAACCAGACTCTTTGTAGGTGTTGCATAATAAAGGGTGCTGGTAATGAGCATGAGCAAAATGTCAATGCAATAACATGTGTCAAAGTCTCCCAAGTCGAGTAGAAAAAAATATTCCATTAAGTTACATTAGTCTTCTCTTTTTCTCTTCATGTACACTTTTCTCAGCTCATTTGATTTATCTTTATATCCATCTATCTGTCTGTCTGTCTATCTATCTATCTATTTAGTATCTATCTATCTATCTATCTCTTCACATATCTATTTATATATCTATCATGCCTTGTTGGTGCATATTCAAATTGCTGCCTCTTTTTCTTTTCCTTCAACATTTTCCTTCTTTTGATAGTGTACACTTCTTTCTTTTTGTCAAATACCTTGAGTCCTACAAATCTTTTGTCTATCCTGTTTCACCCTTTTGACTTTGTAGAATATTATATTTCTAGGAGCATGGCTTCTCCAACTTCTCTTTCTCATTTTGTTGCTGTATATGTGACACAGCAAGTATATTTTTTGATTTGATAGATACTTTATTTTCTGCAAAATCAATATATACATAAATTACATAATCATGAACATGGGAAACATACAAAGTGTATTTGAAACAGAGTCATTTGACTTGCATAAACAATGATATAAAAGGAAATTAATGATAATTACAGTATGCGTGTCTATGCAGCAGGGATTACAATAACAATATTACATTTAAGAAGCGATAATGCAGAGGGCCGCCATTGTAAGCATTGCTTGAAAAGATGGCCGGCCCGAGGAAAAGGTAGGGACGTATTAAATTCGTAACAATACAAATTCTGCTGCAAAGATAGCAGGGGAAAATAAACTCTGATGTGTGATGGTGGTGAATGTACGTGCAGGTGCTTGAAAGTGCACAGGGGCAGATAGGCTGGAATTTAGAATAATAAAATTGGTTTGCTGCAAGAGTGAACGACATATGATGTTGCTATCGGGAGACCAACATGAGTCATATAAATTATTCATGCTTAACTCGTATTTGAAGTATACTGCAGTAAAATATGCTTCTTTAAGTTTGCTTTGAATGAAAACAAGGAGGCACACTGTTTCAACTCCTGAGGAAGAGTGTTCCATGTATCCGGATCGTGATGTCTAATCGACTTTTGAGCAAGTAAAAGCTTTGGATTCCTTCATAGGAAGAAAAAAAGTGTAAGAGATCAGCGGGTCTGGCATGATGAGACTATCTCTATCACCTTATGTACCATGAAACTACCAATCACTCCCTTGGTAGACCATTATGATCATATTAGCTGTATTGCATGGTTACAATGCACTTTGTAGCTTGCACTTTTAGAGTGCATGAAATGAAACAAAAAGAAAAGAAAACATGACATGGTTGCAGGCTTGATAAAACACAAAAAAAGTAGCAGAAAACCTTACTCATATCATTTCCAACATGGAATCCTGTGCATGAGAAAAATGTGGGGGGGGGGGGGGGGCTTGACGAGAATATGATACCCCCAAATGATGACGCATCTGGGTGACGTATCACAATATCTAGTATGAATGACAGTGAAATACAATCTTTATTGAGAAAACCAGAATGAAAGATACCATTCCAGCTTTGGACACTCACATGGACCTATAGATGAGTGCATGAATTTAACTGCAGGTGTAGGTGTACATGTAGGGGTACATGTAGGTGCATGTGCATGTAGGAGCCTAAGTGCAATTCAGAGTATAAGCTTCTCTTCTACAAAAATACATGTATGAGTCCAGTATTAGGGCAATTACCCCCAGAGGGCAATCATCCCCCCCCCCCCCACCCCCAGCCAAATATTCATTAGTGACAAGGTTAAAGTAAAGATAAGGGTTAGGGTTAGGTTTATGGTTAGAGTTTGGGTTAGGGCTAGGATTAGGTTCAGGATTAGGATTAGGATTAAGGTTAGGGTCAGGGGAAGGGGCGGGGTAATTGCACAGGGGGTAATTGCCCTAGAACCATGAGTCCACATTCATGAAATACTGAGGGAAGAGAGATGGATAGATATATGAACAGAAATATAAGTACATAGATGGAAGAGTTCTGACAGATAGAAATATAGACAGAGATAGACAGAGAGAGAGAGATAGTTAGAGATAGACAGAGATAGACAGAGAGATCGAGATCAGATAGTAAGAGATAGACAGAGAGAGAGAGAGTAAGAGATAGACAGAGAAAGATGGAGAAATAGTAAGAGATAGACAGAGAGAGAGAGATAGTAAGAGATAGACAGAGATACTGTACGAGCTGAAATTTTCGCGAATTGCTACTTGGAGGACATTTTCACGTGTTGTTAATTTCGCGGTTTCGAGGGTCTAACTGAACTTAGTTATTTGCGCGTTGTTATTTTCGCGGTTCAAAGGCGATTCGCGAAATTCGCGAAAATAAAACCACCACGAAAATTTCAGCTCGTACAGTAGACAGAGAGAGAGATATAGTAAGAGACAGACAGAGATAGACAGAGATAGACAGTGATAGATTGTAAGAGATAGACAGAAATAGGCAGTAAGAGATAGACAGAGATAGAGAGAGACAATGGTAGAGAGACATAGACAGCGTAAGAGATAAACAGAGATAGAGAGATATAGAAAGAGTAAGAGAGAGATAGACAGAGAGATAGTAAGAGATAGACGAAGATAGAGAGAGATAGACAGAGATATAGAGAGGGAGAAAGAGTAAGAGAGACAGACAGACAGAGAAAGATAGTAAGAGATGGACAGAGATAAACAGAGATAGAGAGAGGTAGAAAAAGTAAGAGAGAGATAGACAGAGAGAGACAGAGAGAGATAGACAAAGTAAGAGATAGACAGAGATATAGAGAGGTAGAAAGAGTAAGAGATAGACAGAAAAAGATAGTATGATATACACAAAGATGGAGAGAGATAAACAGAGAAAGATAGAGAGAATAGACAGAGTTAGAGATAGACAGAAATATAGAGAGGCAGAAAGAGTAAGAGACAGAGAGATATAGTAAGAGTAAGAGATACACAAAGATAAAGACAGAGAGAGGGGGAAGGACAATGCATGGGATTGCACACATTTATGGAGGGGGGGGGGGGGGGGGAAAGGGCTGTGCCAACAACTTCTACGTACCAATCCAGTCTTCTGGGCTGAATACAAAAGAACTTTTTAAAAACTCCAAATAATGTTACTATATACCAGTTGCTATTCCAACGGAAACTATTTTTAATTGCTGGCTTCACTGTATTACTGGATTGCAACTCACTGCTAAGTTTAACATTACAAGGCTCTGATGAGTGTGCACATGTATTGTTGTGTGTGTGTGTGTGTGTGTGTGTGTGTGCATGTGTTTGTGAGTGAGTGTAAGAGTGTGTTCATGTGTGTGGTTTTGTGTGTGAGTGTGCATATAAGAGCAGGTAACAATTCCCACAGGACAGGGTACCCTAATCAGCTTGACCCAGAATGAATGCCCGATGCTGTTTTAATGATCTAAACAAGATATGAATCAACCAGGCACAAGAACACAGGACCATCACTTTCATTCCCAGGACCCCGGTCAGTGGACCTTCATGAAGTGTCAGCCTGAACTCTAGCATCCCTTGGAGCATGAAATCAAGGATGGAGTTTGCCGGGGCGGAAGCTAGCTGCGAGGGGGCCTCTTCGTATACCGTACCTCTGCTGGAAGTCTGCCACCATGGCGTCCTTGGTCTTGTCCGGGTAGATCCATGCCTGCTCGCTGAAGCGTGACTTCTTGATGGGGTTGCTTGCCACCAGATTCTTGATGTACGTCGTCAGCTGCTTTAAGCTGAGCCGACTCATCTCCGCCTTGCTGATGAAATCTGTAAACAAAAACGTAAAATCAAAAATCCACTCATTTGTCAGTGGGGTGGTGAATTGACCTATGAATCACAAACTACACCATCTCCAAACAATTGTCATCAAAACACAAAGTGTACCTGTCACTCTGAATCAGGGCAATTACCACCAAGGACATTTACCCCCCCCCCCCCCAGCTAAATACTGGTTAGTGGTAAAGATAAGGGTTAGGGTTAGGTTTAGGATTAGGATTAGCGTTAGGGTCAGGGGAAGGGTCTGGGGTAATTGCCCAGGGGTAATTGCCCTAGACCCCTGTCATTCCTATACATGAAGTAGTACATATAATCTAGTTCTTCAATTTTAAAAACAAATTCAAATGATTAAGACAAAATAGTGGATAATGTTGGGTGAGCTTTCAGTCGATACCATTTTTAAGTCCAACAATATGGAATCAAAGAAATATTCTTTGAATAGACATAATTCTTACTTCCATCAGTTACTGTAAAAACTGTTTTCTCATTGACCTTTAATGCACTTTCTTTGCTGATTGGCACACACATATTGTACACTGGAGTGCTGTCTTCGCCAACTGCTACAGATGTTGGCAAATTGAATAGAGATTACATAATCCTCCTAATCTTTACTGCATCACCACAGCTTTCCTTGCAAGCGCGCCGGAACACTTCTGGTTTTGGGGGGGCAAAATCTCAACGGGGGCACATTGTGACGATGTGAGATCCTCGGCGCGTGAGCGAAGCGAATGAGCGGGGGGGGGGGGGGGTGGGGGTGGAAAGGGGGATTACCCCCCCCCCCCCCACTGTAGGGAGCTTTTGTAAAACAGGGTACAAAAGTCGCGTTTATAGACCAAATTTCTAAGGAATTAAACATGGTGAAAATAATCAGTGCGAAGGACTGTGATTATTACATACGGGAGTACATAATAATGTGATGGTGTGAGATCCTCGGCGAGGGAGCGAAGTGACCGAGCAGGGGGAGGGTGTGGGAGGGGGGATACCCCCTCCCACGGTGGGGACTTTTTGTAAAAACAGAGTATAAAATTCGCGTTTATAGAGAATTAAAGCAAATTTCTGGGGAATTAACATGTTGAAAAAATCAGTTGGAAGGACTATGATCATAACATACGGGAGTACATTAATAATGTGATGGTGCGAGATCTTCGGCGAGGGAGCGAAGCGATCGAGCGGGGGGAGGGTGTGGGAGGGGGGATACCCCCTCCCACGGTAGGGACTTTTTGTAAAAACAGAGTATAAAAGTCGCTTTTATAGAGCGAGCCACTTTCACTTTGCAATTTATCTGAAATGTACTCATTAAAAGCTTAAACGTGATCGCATCGTTCGAACAATAAAAAATATGTTGAAAAAATCAGTTGGAAGGACTATGATCATAACATACGGGAGTACATTAATAATGTGATGGTGCGAGATCTTCGGCGAGGGAGCGAAGCGATCGAGCGGGGGGAGGGTGTGGGAGGGGGGATACCCCCTCCCACGGTAGGGATTTTTTGTAAAAACAGAGTATAAAAGTCGCTTTTATAGAGCGAGCCACTTTCACTTTGCAATTTATCTGAAATATACTCATTAAAAGCTTAAACGTGATCGCATCGTTCGAACAATAAAAAATATTCTTATACTACTAGAAAGCAAAGAAGAAAATGAAATATGTAAGGTTTACTAAAGGTATGTTTCAGCGGGCACACTCGAGGACACGAGGCTACCATCTATACACAAAATTTACTCATAAGTTACTATTAGTGTATAGATACAATAATGTATGTTGTTAGTGCACTTTCGCCCCGTTAGGGGCGAAAAATTTTGCATTTTCAGTTATGAAATTACAACATTTAGACAAGAAATATGCCTTTATTGTTCATTTTGGTCTTTAAATCAGTGATTAATTATTTGTTACAGGGGGCACTTTGGGGGGGCAAAAACTCGTTTTGCCCCCCCAACATTTTGTTTGGGGGGGCAAGTGCCACCCCTGCCCCCCCGCTTCCGGCGCCCTTGTTTCCTTGTTTAATGAAGGCACATTATTGCGCCTCAATCGACTTCCCAAACATATAACTAGGTCAAGTTTGGATTAAATGTTGAATACTGATGAAAAATGTTGGCAAATTAAGCTAAGAAATAGAGCAAGAGCAGGCAGAGAGTCAATGTAAGATAATGACTGAATGCTGAATGTTGTGATTATTTTATTATGAGCATTGCCACTTTTAATGGACATGGGTAGATTTTCTTCAACGACCCCACCCCTCACTCTATTCTCCTCAACCCTCACCCCAAGGGGGTGAGGAATTCTACCACTCGTGCTCAAAGGAGTGACATAACTTCACATTGACCTATCATAACCTTTCCTGGAAGTATCATGCCATTTCAAAGAATCAAAATCAATTACCAGTTCACAACTTCCTCGTCATTACATACCTGTACGTTAGGGTTGTTATCAATAAACAAACAAACTTATCTGTATCATTTACAGCAATTACTTGCATTCAGAGCAGTCATCATATTTCAATTGTTGGAGTAAAGGGGGAAAAAAAGGCGTACTGAGAAAAACTCCTCCTTAGTCATGATAGAAGCAGCAGGTAACCTTTAAGAGGTGGTAACGACCGTCATTGGAATCCATCATACAGAAATCGTGAGCAAGCGCGGGGATGATGCCAAATTCCCCCCGGTGATTAATGTTTGAAGCGACAGTGTCGGAGCGGGCAAACGGCGCTAAATATTATTCACACTCCAGTGAGTGATGCCTCGACCATGAAACGCTCCATCATTATCTCCTTTTTTTTTCTCTCTCTCTTTCTCAGTCTCTTAATTGCCTTCTGTTCTTCTGAGCAAAGCTATAAACTCCTCAAATTCTGTACTTTTTTTGTAATTTATCTTACTTAACAACTTCACCTACTTGACAACTGACTGCTCTAGATCTATTTTTTTTTTTGCAATTTGGAAATTGATCAACAATGCTGCAATGACCCTTTAATGGTGTAATCTCTGATTTGCAAAATGTTGTCAAATGTCTAGAATGATTAATTAACTGTGGCTTGCATTGATAACTAGCTGCAGGTAAGTCACTTGTAAAAGTGCAGTGGTAATCGTGGTACAGCATTAGTTTTTAAGAATAACACAATTTTATGCAAATGTAACTGTCTTGGGATGACCTGTCCAATCACTCAGACAGGAAAAAATTAAATGTTTGGAAAAAAGTTCATTTTATTCCCTTATCCTAATCCTTCTGTTCTTGTGCTATCATTACCATTTTTTGGAAGAAATTTAGCAGAGAATTCAGTAAGCTGGAAACTACTACCTTTTAAAGTAGGAGGTCTGTGTGGAAGAATACATCTACAATTACTGCTCTTACTAATTATGTCTAACCAACAGCAATTTTCAGCATATTATTGAATATGGCACATTGTATTGTGGCTTAAAGTTCTTTCCACAAAGTTTTGTGTGTGTGTACAGCATGATGTTGGAAATTAAAGGAAATCTATTAGATTAGCTGTCAGATCTTATGTTGGCATCATGTACAGAAACTCCATCTCACAGCTTTTCCTCTTTTACTCTTGCATTTTACTTCCCCCAATATTCTCAGAGCAATCATAAACTACTCTTATTTCTAACTTCAATGCTGGGTGGTTTTGTGTTTTTTTTTTATCTTTGGGGGATTGAAACAATTTGGAAGGAAACAGGGATGACAGAAACTAGAAGGCAAGAAACATTTTCTCTAAGTTAACTGCAAGTTTAGGAGGTGATGTGGTCAAGAAATCTATCTGTGGCTGTCTTTCTGTGTAGAAGTGTAAAAGGCCTACTCAAGAGTGCCTTTATACCTTCATCACGTCATTCACACCTGGACACCAATGAGTCATTATGTGGCATTGACCAAACTATATGTAGCAGCTCCAAGACAAAGGTGTTAATGGCCATAGGCCCTTTGCATGGGCCATTTTTTATACAATTCCTTGCACAAGTGTTCTGTGAAGTTGTTGTTGTTGTTGTTTGTTTTTTTTCCTAATTTTCTTACACAAACGATGTACAATTGGGGAGGGCACAATGTGGAAGAACTGTTATGCCACAACCAAGAGATATAAAGATATCAAGGACAGGGTGTTGGAGACAAAACAAAATGAGACAAAAAGACAAAACTCCCCGTTTTTCTCTTGGGAATGACCAACGTGGTGGCGGTGGTAGTGGTACAGCATGAATGTTTGATGTCGTCCACGGGAGACGGCACATTAATATCCTCAGTGTGGTCAGGGTAACCCAGGGAGGGCTTGTAGCCACTTAACATGCCTTTACTCTCTCCCATCTCTTATTTATCAACTCCCCACTCCCATCCCATTTACCCCGGTCCCAGGGTATGCATTGGTAGTTACCCTGGCCTCGCGCTGGGGTTTGCTCTCTAGACAAGTCGGGTCACCTCCAAAGATAGGGTTTAAAACAGGAAACCAGGATATCTATGGGGATGCAAGGGGACAAAAGGTGAGGAGAGATTTCCTTCTCTTTTTTTTACATCTACGATCCCCCCCCCCCAAAAAAAGGGAAAGAATGGTGAAGATTTGTGTGCAAGCAACTAGTACCCCAGTGACAGGATTCTGTCACTGAAGAAAGTGAAATTTATGTTTATATATTATTTTCTTGTGGAAGAAATAAAAAAAAAAAATTTGAACTTGAAGTTGAACTTGTTCCAGGATTGCTTCTGAGCCCAACTTTGTGTACAAATGGGGTATAGGATTCTTATTCTTATGAAGGTCTATTGTTTCACTGTGCCTCACACCATGAGAAGAAGAACAAAATGAAGAGGGGCGGAGGTTCTTTGACCTTTCAAAGATAAACAATGTCCTCCTGTAGAAGATTTAAAGAGGGATATTGTATGTCTAATAAGTTACAACAATGTCTTCTCTGGACTGTAGAGTTGTCATAAACTGGTAACTGAGTCATAGAGGTATGCAAATACAATATCGAGAAAATAGAGTAAAAACAAAAATACGCAAATATCTCTCCGTTTCTACATTTAAATATGTATCACATAAGTGTACATTATCACTATGGCTCACCTAGCTGAACTTAGGCAACAAGGTTGATTTAAATACTTGATCAAAAAAACCTGGGTGTACCACAGAGTATTGTCACATTTCACGAGACAAATGTACACATTCATGATGACATACACCTGACTACAATGCTCTGTTCTTCACAGTGAAACTGATTCTACAGTACAACAGTTTTTATTTATTAACAACCCCCTTTGAATAGCTGCATGGGAGGAATGTCCCCCAATTCTAGGGTCACTGAGCCTCAGCAGCAAATCAGTGCTTCTTGTGGAGGACAGTAGATTTAAAGTGATAATACCTAAAATAATGTTTGGCATGTTATTGAAACAAGCCTTGCAAGCCTTAATTTACAAGATTACCATCACATAATAGTGTATAAAGATGAATAGATAAATCCATGGCCTCAAGGCTATCCTGGCACGACAACATCACACATGATTGCAGAGTTGACTGTTCAGGTAGAGTTGCTATCAAAGCCTGTAGCATCACTATTTTTTGCTGAAATATCCACTGAGATTACAGTTGTGTAGATACTATCACTTTTGGAAGGGCAGTGCTGCAGAAAGGAGATTAAATATATTGTCAATTTGTTTTCCAGAGGGGATTGAATAAACCAACATCCTGCTAATATTTCAAAATGATGTTCAGCATTGTACCTCTGAGAGTACATATAATCTGTATTTGTTAACCTTACACACTATTTCTCTAAAGAAGTATTGTTAGTTGTTCAAATGTATAACTCTGACTACTTTTCATGTGCGTGTGTCTGTTGTGCAATCAATGTTTCAAGTTAATTTCAGCCATCTGCATGCTGGGACAATCCATTGTTTCATTATATGTTTGTTTCTAAACAATGTCATCTTTAGGACACTTTCAAGTTTACAGAACAGACACAGAAACTCAAAATCAAATTCTGATTTGGTACAAAGTACAGCAGTGTTTTTTGTTTGTCTGTTTGTTTGTTTATTTGTTTGTTTGTTTGAGGATTGACGAACACATATTATTTCAACGTACTACACACTCCACTCTCCCTCATTCAACCAAGGCATTCATTTGATGAACTTGACACCTTGCATGGGAGCTGCCGTCGTTTTGGAATCTTCGCACCCTCCCTCTCCCTCTCTCTCTCAGCCCAGGAAATTACTACGGCAACGTGACTCAAATGCAGAAATTATTGACAACACGATCAATAATGCAGAGGGCCGCATGCCAAACCAGGCACCGAACCTTTTATCTCCAACAACCCGCACGGCACTCCGACTCTTTCTGCAGCTTTCAACAAATGAATTACTGTGAGCACGTTGAACAGTTTCATTACGTGCAATATCCTGGAAAATTGTCCCTTGTAATTTATCACACATAGGCTACTTGATACAGAAGCATTGTAGCAGGGAGCATCATTTTTAATAAGTTTATCTTTTTTTTGTGGGTTGGGTAAAGCACTTTATGGACATACTTTTGGAATATTAGACAATTAGTATGAGAATGAGACAACAAAAATCTGTATCCATACAATTCAATGCTAATGATCTATCCACTTCCACACTATATTGACTCTTCTTCTTCTTCTTCTTCTTTTTTTTTCTTCTTCTTCTTCCTCTTTTTCTTCTTTTACATCAGTACAGTAATTGATAATTCAAATTATTCTGAGATCAGTACAACTCTCACATTTGAAATCCCTTTACATTAATCTAAAAAAAAACTTTAATCCACAGCTCAATCTAATATTATCTCAACCTTGAAAAAACAAAAACAAACAAAAAGAAAATGCTCTTGTTCATTTATTTGTAAGACTTGCACCATGCAGATAACTCAAGCTTGTCTATATATTTTTTTTTTCATCTTTTAAGTAGAATAGTCATTTGTTGCAAAATAATAACCTATTTGTTTTGAAGTTGAGAATACTGAGGTCATTTCTCTCTGATATTGTAGGAATGCAGGCATTCTCAGTTAAAGCAAAAATTGCCATCACGATACACTTTATTGAGGTTTATGGTCAGCATATGGGTTTTGGAAGCTACCAAACACATATAGCTGTATGGCAAATCCTGCCATTCATTTGAAAGTTATCTTGGAAAAGACATCATGAAAATCATATGTACAGGCTAAGACTTGGAAAAAGATGCATGAAGGCAAAAATATCATATAAAACAATAAAAGAGTAACTGAATATATGAACATGAATATAATTATGTGTACATGTAGGCTGATGTGTATGTGTATTTGTGTGAATGTCCACGTCTGTGTAATATACTGGTTCATTTCTATTAATTACCAGTAAATGTATACACTGACATTCTTCGTTTTATATAACCTTGACTCTACTTTCCTTACCTTCATGCATAGTTCTTCAGATATGACATGAATAGGCCTACACCTTACCATCAGTTCAGCCTGACATCGCTATGGCAACCAAAAGGTCTCATATCTCTGAGTGAGTATTATTACATCCTCTAGCAATGTAAAACTACCCATCTGTTATTGTACATGCCTGGCCTTGGATATAACTTGCCTGCTCGCATAATTTGCCATTGTTATATACTGTCTCTAACTATATTGTGTATGATTGACCAATACTGTGGAGTGTTCATCCACCTGCTGTGTGTGCAGCAGGTCCAACATGAAAGGCCATGTGCACACACACACCAATGGTCATCAGTAGGCCTACTGTAGACTGGAGTGTGTGATGCCCCAGGTGGCTGAGTTCAAGGACAGACTCATTTAAAACAAATGCAATATAGAACTATTTCATATGCATTTATAAGATCAATACTGCATAGTAAAAAAAAAATGCTCTATATGGTGGTCAGGTTAGGTTCGCCATTTCAGGTTTGACAGTAATGATACTGATGATATGACAATGATAATAATGATAGTGATGATGATAATCACAATTAAAAGGAAAAAAGGAGATTGGAAGAATAAAAGAAAGAAAATCCAATATAACAACTGTGACCATTATGATTATCAGTAGTGACAGCAGTAGCAGTAAAAGTGATAACAGCAGCACTGCTTTTGTTACTGATGTCACTGTGGATCAGAATAGTATATATATATATATATATATATATATATATATATGTGTGTGTGTGTGTGTATGTGTTTGTGTGTGTCACTGTACATGGTATTTTGACAGTGGGTTCAATGGCAAATTCACTCAAGTGCCCCTATACACTATGCATATTATGAAGGTAAATTGAGTATTTGGGCATAATCACATCAGGCCTATATATAGAAAATGAGTGAGGAATCTGAAATCTTAAACAGGTGATATGTCTATGAGACTGCATGTGTGTGTGCTTTTCTAAAATCTCCAACCTGTAGTGACTCTATTGCTTCCATCTTATTTGTTTTTGCTCACTCCTTTGCTCTCTAGTGCTGTGATATCCGCAGTAAAGTTCACTAAAACATTATCTATGATTAAGACTCCCATTTCATTTTGTGTAAATTGCTAATCACACTGAAAGTATAACACAGCATAAAACTCTCATTCAATCCAGTCAAATTCACATTACTGTCATCACTACCATTGACTACTGTTTCATACACTAGACTGGTCAGAGCATTTTTTTTTCCAAGCCTCATGGCAAGGTTGTAGACCAGGGAGGTTTCTCCTGCCTCAAAGTCATTAAAGGCTACCAAGGTACATGATCTCTTACATGGTAATCTCTTAAATTAAAATGCAATCACAAATATTGAAATGCAATCACACAAATTAAAATGCAATCACACAAATTAAAATGCAATCACGCACATTAAAATGCAATCACACACATTAAAATGTAATCACATAAATTAAAATGCAATCATCTTTTCATTTCTATCCACTGTCCACTCCCCTACATTGAGCCCTAATGTGACCAGGCACTTAGCTTTAACTTGCCATGCTTTTTTATCACTATACGCGGTATTACACTCAAACTTCATAAAATCAATGGTAGCAAGTCATTTCAGGATATGCTTCGTTTCAACTGGAAGACAATGCTGACATAATAGGAATTAAGGGAACCAGTTAATCTGCATTCATTAGCATTTAGATTCAAGACACTTATGCTAGTTGTTCAAGAAAGCATTTCAGCCAACATGCTACTTGGCAAACAAAGCACAGGATAAGGTTTAAGCAACAGTGGTTTAGAATGGCAGATCTAACTATAAAGATTATCTATTATCATTATACTTATTAGCTATAACTTTGGGGTGAAGGAATGGAATTGCTGTGGCCACTCACACTAGCTATAAATCATACAGCAAATTTGTTCAAAGATTTCATGTAAGATGTGAAGTGGTAGAGGATGCTATAATGTCACCAGCATGTGTTCCAATCTCCTAAAACAAAATCAAAGGCCATTTCAAATTCTACTTGCTAGAAATGAAGCTGTTCCCACTAAAATTTGGCTATTTTGTTCTGCTGAACCTGCAATATAAAAAAAAAAGAAGAATATGGAGACATTGCATGGAGGGTCTAAAATTTCAGAAGGAAACCTTCAGAACATATGACTTCATTATAAAGAAATCAAATCTTTTGAGTGAGCGTGACCTGGGCCAATCAGAGGAAGAGTGTCAATCCCAAAGTGGCTGTAAGTTGCCGTGACGACACGTTCTGAGTTGAACATTTTCCCCCGACGCTCGTCAAAAGACACTTGAGCTGTAGCCCAGCCATGCTTTGAAAATTGATGACTTAATATTTATAGTACTAAGTAAAGGAAAAGGTAGACACAGAGCTTTCAAGAGAGAGAAAGAGAGAAGTGTGTGTGTGTGTGTGTGTGTGTGTGTGTGTGTGTGTGTGTCAGAGAAAGAGAGAGAAAAAAATGAATAAAAAAAAGATGAGTCAGTTATTGATGGAGAATTTAAAAAGATTACATTGAAACATGAGAAGTCTAATCTATGATGCAAATGCCTGGTTGGCTGTGAGGATGCGTGACAGGAAATTAAACACATTTTTTTTTTATTCATATGTATTATGTTGTAATTAATATAGTAAAGAAATATATGAGATATACCCAGTAATCATTGATCTTCTTTGCAACAAGCAAAACTGTTTATCATATCCTTTTAAACTCATATGGCCTGCTTTGATTATATTGTTACTAAATACTGCAAACTATGGTCCTCTGTACTTAAATGCCATTACTTCTACTAATACTTGTACTACTCCTACTACTACTAATAATGATAACTAGAAAAGCACTCTGAGAGCGCAGACCTCCCCAAGCAGCTACTTTCCAATGATGATCTTGCTCTTCCATAGAGATAGTGATTTCCACCCATACGTATGCATGCTGAAAAATTGCCCGATTTCCCAATATAGAAGCCTTTGTTACGTCATAAACCCTCAGCTGCACGGCGTGCCTCGCCCTAGCAGAAACTAGAGCATGCACTTCAGTGTGCGTATGAAAACCTCAAAAAAGCGCAGCTTGAACTCCCAAGTTCATTGACCCTTTCTGCCAAAATATAGAAAATCCTTCATAAAATCCATAAAAATTTCCAGATCACTACCAAAATTTAATCATCTCTTCCTTGTGTCATTCTCAACCTTTCCTGAAAGTTTCATCCAAATCTGTGCATTATAGTGTACATTAAGTCGGTGTATAAAACAAAATTTGTAATCATGTAATAGAACATCTGTCCTCTTCTGTATTTGATATTCTTACATATTAAGAGTATTTTAGAATATCAATATTTTGTATTCATATTCAAAGTTTTCTTTACATTAGAAAGTGATGTTGGATTGACTATGGGGAAAACAAGAACATGATGAATATATGATACATATATATATATATATATATATTATCTAGATGAAGAAAAAAACCACACAAATTATTTTGTTACAACATACGTTGGCAACTCTGGTTCTATCATCTTTTACATAAATCTTCATCAAGGCTGCATTTTCATCTTTGCACGCCATTCCATCTTCACCTACTAAGGATATTATGTCCTTGGTTCGAGGAAACGAGGGGTTGCTCTGTGCCCTATGCAATATCTTGCCGTGTTACCCATGTGAAAATGTAACAAGGTTGAAGGGCAAAAGCTGCACATACTACTTTTTTGTCACTCTCACATCCTCTCCCTGGCTGCTTCCGTCAAACTCTCTACCATTTCTCTTTTCTGTTTTTCCTATAGTAATGGCTTCTTACTCTCCCATCTCATTCTGCTTATTCTCTTTTGTTTCCTAATGCACCACCTCCTCCTCCTCCTACTACAACAACGACAACAACAACAACAACAACAACAACAACAACAACAACAACAACAACAACAACAACAACAACAACAACTACTACTACTACTACTACTACTACTACTACTACTACTACTACTACTACTACTAATACTACTACTACTACTACTACTACTACTACTACTACTACTAATACTACTACTACTACTACTACTACTACTACTAATACTACTACTACTACTACTACTACACGTACTACTGCTATTAGTACTACTACTACCACTACTACTGCTACATGTACTACTACAATTAGTACAACTATTACTACTAATACTACTACTATTACTATTACTATTACTATTAATATATTCTACTACTATAACTACTACCACTACAAACACTGATCATCAAAAGTATGGTGGTGATGATGACGATGATTATGTTGTCATTATAACATTCCTTTGATATTTCCTTTTCTGTTCAGAATATCTCTTTGTCCATATTTTCTTGTGCATATATTGATTATATCTCTTACACTATTTCTAACTTGTCCTAATGATGTTACTAATATCAATCATGTTAAAAATCAGAATTTTATCAAATGTTAATCATAAAGTGAATGATATGACATGATTTGCAGTGATAATGAGAGTTGTTAACACTTACCATCATGATTTGAATCAAGCTGCAAATGGAAATACCTGAAAGATCAAACAGAAACATATGAACATTGCACTCATGTAGAATGTCACTTTGATATCAACATCGCTAACAAGAAGTGGTACAGAATATATCTGATACATGCTACAGGATAACATTAATTACTCATGATAAATTTTAACTTGATCTCAACAGTTAATATAAAGAAACTGACATTGATTATGAAAGTCATTACATTTTCCTGACAATCAGAAAATGCTTTTGAATTGCTATGATATCAAACATCTTATTCTTTAATTTCCTTAACATATTAATGATTTTTAGAGTAACAAGCAGTGTCTCTACACCCTCATTGAGAGAATCTCTGCCCTACAGTATTGGTGGAGATGAGAATTGGGCTTTTAACTTTTTGTGAGATACCAAGAAAACACTTATGAAATAGTACAGAGCATACCATTTTAAGAGGAATTCAAAGTTTATTTGATGAAAATTGGGTTTGGAATGACTGCAAAATCCAAAAACAAAGTAAAACAGAGCGATCATTATAAAATGTGGGTCCCACACTTTATTAGAATCACTCTGTTTTGGATATCTCAGCCATTTCAAAACCAATTTTCATCAAATAAATGTTGAATTCCTCATGGAATTACATGCTCTTTCATATTTCATAAGATGTTTCTCATTATCTCACCAAAATCCAAAAATATCTTATCAAAACCAATTTTCATCAAATAAATGTTGAATTCCTCATGGAATTACATGCTCTTTCATATTTCATAAGATGTTTCTCATTATCTCACCAAAAAATGTTAGAAACATGATATTATAGGTTTCAACCAAAACTATACGATCCCTTGAAATCAGTGAATATCTGTGCTGGAGAGAACTCAGTGCCCCACAGTGTGTTCACAATGTGTTCAGTGTTTTCACATAGCCATCTCTGTGAACATACTGTGTCAAACACTGGATCTTCCATTTACACAATGTGTTCCCAGAGTCAACTGTGAACTCACTGTGGGACACTGTGATAACACTGTTAAATGTTCCCAGTGTGTTCACAGTGTGTTCACATAGCTGCCTCCATGAACACACTGTGTTGAACCCTGGACCTCTCTCTTTACACAGCATGAGACACTGTGTTCACACTGTTCAAATGTTCTAATTTTACACTGTGCTCTCTCCAGCATGGATGGGCCAGATCAGATAAAATCAACTTCATACAACTTCCTCAGATGATAAGTCTGTATTATGACTCTGGGTTGCCTACAGGAGATGACTCCACGCTATATTGTGCTTACATCAAATAATTACCATAGTAAGCTGCAGTAAAACTGAAAATTCATCTACTATGTGGGACAACTACAATTTAGACAATACTTTCTGCCAGGACATACTATTAAGGCAGTTTATATCATCCCTTATATATGAAGAGTTTGTTTGCAAAAACCGATAAGTCCATATTTGCCAAATGGAGATATTTGCGAATAAAAGTCAAGAAAAATATAGAGAATAATAAGAAAATTTTTGCTTCTTTTGACCATAACTTTAAAATTATACCTTTATATGTAGTGCCCAATATACCATTTAAAAGGTATTATTTTGTACTTTATGACAGAGATCGTACTTCAAAATCTTCAAAAATGGACTTATTGGTTTTTGCAAACAAACCCTTCATATATATATATATATATACATATATATATATTTATACATATATATATATCTATCTATATATATATATATATATATATTATACCCAGAAACATACGTAATACATCAACAGAAATATTATGTCAGCACAAGATTACCCTAATAGTGTGAATAGTGTGCATTATGTTAGATGAGACAAATTATTCTCTTCTTGATATATATTCCAAAATTTTGCAAGACATGCAAAGTTAATCTAGGATGTACTTGTTAATTCTCAAAAACATAAAAAAAAGAAACACAATCTATGATGGAAGGCATACTTTGCAGCATTAAAAGCAGATACAATTGCATTAGGGTGTTGACATCAACAAAAATGACATTTTTCAATGAAGCAATCTATCCGACTGAATGTGGCTTACATTTCTTTGACGTCATCTTCATCGAGATAAACATCGAAGCCATCTTCAATTGTCCGTATCATCTAATATTGAGGCAGAGGCAGAGAATCAAAGACAAGGATCAAAGAAACAATGATTTTCATTTCAGTGGCAAGTTGCTTGTTGCTATAAATGCTAACTATAGTTGAGATGACAGAGTCTGAATGAAAAGGAAAAAAAAAAAAACAGTGATAGTGATAAGGAAATAATAACTGACTTTTTTTTTTCTAGAGGCAAGATGCCAGTTGGCATTGGCAACCTTTTACCTAAATGAGACAGTGATTGGAGAATGGATGGTGTTACTATGGTAACTAAATCATGATGTGATAATGAGTTTGGAAGTAAAAGATGGGGGATGAACTAATGTGCTATGAAAGAGTAATTATGTTATTATTACACTTTCCACAGGGAAGCAAGCACCCATTACAGCAAGACTGCATGCATGTTACATGGTCTTGTCATCTTGGGGGGATCGAGGGAGGAGGTGGGAGATGTAAACCCTATAAGCAAAGGGATAAAAATCACAGGTTTTCGGCCTCTAGATTATTCAGCAGATTTGGCTTGTGGGCGTCATCTCACACGGCAGCCGTTGAGACCGCAAAACGACTGAGGCGTGAAAGCAATTGTAGCTGAAGGCTTTGAGTGCCTGCGTGTGTGAGTCCCGTAAAATGGTGCTTAATCATCACATTACTTATTGATACCACTTCACACCATCAAGGGAAAAGTTGTTGTAGAGAAACATCAAACATGGGGATTTTTAAAGTGATAATATCTCTTGAATAGGACTATTTTTGCACATCCAAATAGACAAAATGTTAAATAGTAACAGTAGTACTAATCATTGTAACTCAGTTACGTTTGTTTCCTATTTTTGTGAACACAAAGTGGAAAAATATTCAAATCAATCAATTTTGGAATTTCTCAACAATTGGATTTCATTATGTTGTTACTTGTTATGGTGTAACATGTTTTGTGTTACCATGACAGTGTGTAATGCATTCCTTGATTTCCAGAAAGTGTACACATTGAGATTAAGGTGCCTATATATAGTTTATCTTTCATACAATCTCCATTTGCTTACAAGTATAAAATGTCTACTTTCCCTACAAAATGGAAGAATTTCACATCTCATAAGTATCTCACTTTAAAACAAAAGAGCAGACTCTCCAAGATATTCCTCATAACATCTGAAGACAGTTTGGCCCGTGTCAGTATACCTAATACTGTGATTAAAAACCTGCTTCTTTGTTGTCGTTTTTCCAGCCTGTATTCAATTATATCAATCACTGTGCTCACAATGCTGTTTACCAGCATGTCAGGTTCGAGTTCATTCTGATAGTTACTTGAATTTATCTGAATTCAATCCAGCTGTCTTGACATTGAAATGAAGTTGATCAAATACTAATTGAATCATTTTCTTTAAAACTGTATGACTTTCTTTTTAAGTTTCCTATGACAATGTAAATATTATGTCTTTATTGTACACTGTACCCCTTTGAAAATTAGCATTGCTGAAAAGGTTCCTAACTCATGAGCAGGAATGAATGAATGAATAAATAAATGCATACATAAACACATTTATAAATAAATAAATGAATAAATGAATAAATAAATAAATAAGCACATGAACAGATACACAAGTTTGTCAATGAAATATTGAACTAGAGTATTTTGGTAAATTCCACATAATACTAGGAGAGCTTGGATCATTCACAATTTAAAATGAGATACAATGTGTGTATCTGAGATTTTCTATGTCACTATGGACCATGCTCCTTCTGTGTCACCTGCAATTATGTTTCTAATAAATTCTAATGATGCAGACGCACCTCATGTAAGCTGAGCTTTTCATCCCCATCAGAGTCGAGGAGGCGGAAATTGTTGTCATTGGTGATCTGATGGGTGGAGCTGGTTTCAAGCCCAGCCTCTTTGGCAAGGTCAATGATATGTTGGCATTCATCAGGAGTAAAGAAGTCTTGGATTTCTGAGGTTTCAGGGATGTGTCAGACATTTTGGGCAAATATTAGCAAATGAATGCTTACATGCACAAGTATGTTTGCAGATTGACAGCAGTACATATATTTGAATATATAAAATAAACACAGAACATATATACATATATATATATATATATATATATATATATATATATATATATATATATATATATTTTATGTATTCATGTACATATTTCATATTCCCCAAAGCATTCATACACATAGATGTAATAATAAATTACATTCCATTGGGGAAGAAAAAAGTAAATATATGTATACATACTTATATATTGAACAGAAAGAGACTGAGAGATATATTATACAGATTTGCTATTGACCAGCTAAATTCATGTAATGTCTGATTCTCTATCTCTAATTTTACATATTATCTATGCATGAATGATAATGTCATTACCATACATAATGCCACATATCTCAAACAATGATATTATACCCTTCAGTTAGTACAATCACGGACTATATATAATCAAGAGCTTTACAACAGGGGATATAGATAGATGCTAAAATGCATGTGGAACTTCACATTGGTGAGCTATGCACATATCTCAATATACCATCTAGTAATGATCAATACACATTTATATGCCATGCATCAAGATATTGGAGGTCACTTACATTATCATAATAATCATTTTAATTCATTTCAGTGCATGCGATATAACAATTAGTTTGATTGGTATCAATGCTGTTTTTCTCACCAAATATCAAGGGCTTCAAATTGACAGTGCGGAGAGATCGCACAAGATCCGGTCCAAGTTGAATTTCTTGAACATCACCAACCTGTCAGGTTTATGGGGCACAGTGAAGAAAGCGGTTGTTTGTTTGGGTTTTTTTTTTTCAGTATATTTTACATGCCACAGTCAGAAACTTTTCTAGGAAAGGAGGCAGCAAAATATCTATTCCAGGCTGAAGTTTCATCATGAAAAACCTTTATGTAATAAAAGCTTCCATATGATAAACCACATTTTTAAAGCAAACTGAACAATTAAACAAGCATTAAAGATGATTACATGTGATGTTGATAAATTGATGTAAAGATAGACTGGTATTCATCTGCTTGTTGTTTTGCCTTTTTCTCTTATTTCATTCATCAGCACATCTAAAGGCTGCCCAAGCTACTTAATGATACATGATTACAAAAATCAAATTATCCATTTCAGTGCATATCATTTGGATATCTTAGACATGAATTCTACACCATTCATACCTGCAGATTCTATGCACACAAGTATAAGTCTCCTCTGATCAAATTGTTGTTCATTAGATATCATAAATCTTTCACACTGCATGATGGATTTTCATGCTGCCAATCACTTGTGAATTCAGCTCAAATTATCATATTAACAAAGTTTTTAACTGTGCCCTGCATGTAACAGGGGTGGTTTTTTGAGGGTTCTTTTATTTTGATAATTGCTACCAACTGTTTGGAAATAGTGAACAGAAGAGAAAGAACATATGAATAAGTAACCTGTGAACTAGATATTTAATATATTAAAAAAAAATATGGTCAGATTCAGTATGTGTGATAGAATAACACACGCTCGTATTCCATCCTCTCTATGGGATAGGCCCTATCAAAATAATACTCAACAAGCAATTTACAAAACTTAAACCTGAGCTATATGCGTTGTGTAGTATATTTACGATGTTCACTCAGACGGGGTTTACAGAGACGATATTCGATCCAAACAATTGGCTTCTGTTTGACTAACTTAAGCGGAAGTTTGAGATCATTAGCTATATATAGCACACAATCAACTAATTGCTCTTTGCTCTCGGTGTTTGCAATGCGTTTGCATTGGTACGTCTCTCCGGTAATTTGATCTTTGCAATTACATGTATGTCGTATGCGACGGCAAAATGTCGCCATAGCAATCCGATGCAAAGCTGTTTGGTTCGAACATGACGGCTTAACGTATAAGCCAAAAAGTCAAATTACTGATTCCACCTTCTACTCTAGCCAGCGCCAGACACACGTAGACACGTACTACGTAGTATACATACCGATGTACAACATCATGTTCAATTTGTGCATGCACGGTGTGGAAAATCTCAACTCACCTGCCCACCGTGCAACCGCACAAGCCGGGGGCCGTCAAAATCTGTTCCGCTGCTTTTCCTTTTCCCGTCTGATTCTGATTTCGTAGATAATTTTTCCTCGTATTTCCCTTGTCGTTCACTATAGTAATGCTTGGCGTGTTCTTTTAAGTCAACTTCAGCATGATCTTCACCCGTAGCTGCACCATCTTTCGACAAGACGGTGCCTAGCAGGTACAGCAAGCAGACGACAACACCTCGATACGAGGAAACTCCCATTTTGATTGAGCGCACTATTTGGAGTGTGATAGTCTACATTCAAGATGAAAAAGAACGTACAGATATCGAACGAGCCACGAGTAATAGCGGCCTCTAACAGCTAAGCGGGGAGAGATATTTGGAAGCATATTTTCCGGAATAATTTCAAGGTGGAACTACGTGATAGGAAGAAACTCCCGGGGCCCGTTTCATAAAACTTGTCATCCTTGACAACTGCCACATTTCTATGACAAATTTGCTCTCAGCCAATTAGCTGCAAGGATTTCAGTAGCTTGTCACATCTATGACAACTTGTCACTGATGACAAGTTTTATGAAACAGGCCCCCTGATTAGCACTTCCTTTGATGATTCCATGCGTAACATGTGGCAAAGCGTTCTGGCTTATGCATTTCTTGTCTGATATAAAGGAGAAGAGTGTTACTGTGTTACACTATCAATAGCGCTACGATTTCCATTACTGCAAAAGGTTTAAATTCATATACTTATTTCTGTATTCACTTGTCTTTGAATTGAATATGCCTAAATGACATGCATGTTTATGTTTTCCAGCACTATATTATGCTTATTTGAAATAAATGTATATGAGAATTCATAGATCTACGAATTTCAATTTCTATTTCTATTCCATGCAATTTATTTTCACCATCGAGTGATAATTAATGCATAGGTATTAAATATTACTTTGTCATAGTCAAAAGTTTTATGTCCCCCCCCCCCCAGGTAAGAATCTCGGGCAGAGCACTCAAAAAGTAATGACTTTTATTATTGTTTTTTTCTTTATCTTTTTTTTTTTCTAAAAGCCGAAAGTGAGTGTAGGGGACTGCTTCCCTCAAGCATCCTCCTCCACCCCAACCCTTCCCCATTGTTCTTCAGCCGCTGATGTACTAGTATATTAACATTTTGTTGGAAATATTTCACTTGGAATTGAGCATAATTATATAGTATTGGAGATTGACATTGATGGAATCATGTACACATGTATATACATTGTCTATTATCATAATTATACTGTACACTGCAAAAAGATCGGTGTTAGATTTACCACAATGCATAGGTGTCAAATCTTTCATCCACAGGAAGTTTGGTCAAATCCAACCCCCATTTTTTTTTTTCGTTCAAAAAAAGAAATATTTCAATAACATTGAATATGTGCTTTAAACAAGAGCTCCCGTATGGTGCACCATCCCCATCGATTTTGTACAAACTATAATGCCCTCAAACTTTGGTCTCCATTGTCAAGACAATGAACGAGACTCTTTTGGTATCGAAATAATTAACTGCTAGAGCATCAGACTAATTTGGAATAATCTGTGTACACTCCAGTACCGTATATGCACGTCGCCAGTGACTGACTGAAAATTGCGTTGACCGATGTAGAGAGGATAAGATAAGTCGTGGAATGAGAGGGCAAGATTGAGAGGATACAACAGGGGGGTGTTTCATCAATTTAGTCAGCGCTGACAAGTTGTCAGTCTCTGACAATTTCAGCAAAATCCTTGGTTTTGATTGGCTGAGATGCTCTGGTCACTGACTGTTACTATGGCTATTGTCAGAGACTGACAACTTGTCAGCGCTGACTAACTTGATGAAGCACCCCCAGGTGTATATTTTCTCACAGGGCATCAGGAGGCATTTCCTGAAGTATGTTTTCGGATACTTTTTTTCTGACAAATTTGCTCTCAGCCAATCAGATGCAAGGATTTCAGTAGCTTATAACAGTTTGTCAGAAAAAAAAAATCTGACAAAACGCTTCATTATGCCCAACAGGTCATGAGTGCCCTACCTGTTCAGTTTGCATATCCAACATTGTATACGTGTCCTAGGGGAATGTGAAGAATCAAGCTCACAAGCAAAGGGAAAGTTAGAGTGGTATACTTATCTTTTAATTTGATAAAAGTTTTTCCATCCAGACTGATCTACACACTTCGACGTCTCAATGTTCCTTCGGCAGCTTGATGTAAATCGAAATTAGACTTCATTTTTATTGAGAGAAGACCAAACAGATTTGTATATACCATCTCTTCAGAGAAGACACTGCAGCGTCCTGTTTGCACTCTGATAATTATGATTGATGATATTACAATTAGTTAAAAGGACAGTGGAATGTGTTTCCCAATCGGCCTGCATGATATAAATATCGACAGTAGCTTTTACCGGTTCCAATGAAAATTTTGGCTATAGAAAATACTTGACTTTTTATTATATCAGTCAATCTATCACACTCCAGTAGGAGATCTGAGGCAATCAAAATCATTAATCTCTTTCACGTATTTACCTGTTAGATAATAAAAGTCTTGATCAGTGGTCAGAAAGCTGTCTGGTCATGGAAAATCATGCCCATAGAGGGCGTAATTGACAATCCCTCGTGAGGATGAATAGCAGTACATGTAAGTTAGTGCTACATCGTAGTTGAGGTTTTATAGACATGTTTGTGTGTTTACCAAGTACGTTGATATTATGAAGAAATACTTCTGCATAAAGGGTTAATCGCGATTGGCCTTCATTGATCGGAATTTGCAAATAAGACAGCAAGACAGTGTTATCCTTCAAAGCATGCATATCATTCTTAGTTATTCTACTTACATTACATCTTATACTTTGTTATTCATGTTGTGTTATGTATGTCTTACTTTTTGTTATTGAGCTTAATTAAACAATGTCACCGTTTTACACATGTATCATATGATATAATATTAAATTTTGATTCACTTTAGTTAGATGGAAATCAAAAAAAAAAAGAAAAAAAAAGAAAGAACTGAACTGAATTAAAAAAAAAAAATGAAACAAAATGAAACAGTTTATCTGCGCTGCTGTAGCCCAGCATTCCCCTTCCGATATACAATCGGCAGTGATTGATCGGATCATGAGCCATTTTATCCCTTCTTTTCCTGGTTCAGGCCTATAGAAATCTGACTTTCCCACTCACCCCTCCCCCCCTACAGGGACATCTAGCTACCGGTTCGATCGATCACGAAGAATTATTCCGATGGTTTCATGAATATTCTTTCTACTCATTTGTCGACAATACGCAATACAGTCGTACAGCTGCTATTCATTCTTCAGTGACAAACATATAAAATGTTTATGCACTATTTTTTGTGAGTGTTTGTGTGTGCTACTACCAAAAATAGTCATGTTTGCAAGCACGTCATGACACATCCATAATGTGTATTATAATGGTCTCAATGTCTGAATCCACACAGTATATAGAATATACACTGTACACACACATACACACACACACACGCACACACACGCACACACACACACACTCACACACACACATCACATACACATTAGTGTACATATTATATATATATATATATATATATATATATATATATATATATACATATATATACATATATGAAGACTTTTATCGCAAAACGAGCTAACTATATTCTTGTTAAGTTGAGATGTTTGTGAATTAAGCTGCTAAAAACAAAGGAAGTAATAAGAAGATACAGGATATTTTAATCATAACTTCAAGAACATTTCTTGTTATGTCACAAGTGGGGTATCACAGGAAAGGTTTGATTTTGCTCTATCTGATGATGGACTCACTTTGAAATGTTTAAAAATGGCCCGTAGCTCATTTCGCAATAAAACTCTTTATATAATATTATTTTACATATATATACATAAAAATGTGTATACACATATCTATATACTATATATATATATATATATATATATATATATATATATATACATATATATATATATATATATATATATATATATATATATACATATATATATATATATATATATATATATATATATATATATATATATATATATATATACATATATATATATATATACATATACATATATACATATATATACATATATATATGTGTATATATATATACATATATATATATAGAGAGAGAGAGAGAGAGAGATTAGATAGATATAATTCATATTACCATAACCCTTTGCAATGAGCAAACACAAACAAAAAGAGCCAGTCATTTATGAAAAGATGATGGTTATTTTTATTGGAGACATTTCATCAGATCATCGATCGGCTATAAACATAACCAAAAGACTGATGTTAGTCAAGAAATTATTATTTTTTGTTCAATTGAGAATTCAGTATATATCCATGTCTTGTATTTTAACAAGCCTCTCCTTGAAATTAGCTGTCGTGAAACTTTAAAGACTAATAGTTTCCATCATAGTGAAATGGGTAGCCAAACTTTACCAATCTAGCCTACACATATTTTGCTGCGGTAACCATAACAGCGAATTATTTCTGTCCACGGCTAATGCGTAGTATATAAATGAAGAACAGCTTAAAAGTATACTCTAGAAACAATGTAAGTGAACAACAGACAGCGTCTGTATTATTCTACATTTAATAAAAGCGACACGGAGAAATGAGTGATTTTATTCTGGGGTATGTGGCATTTGTATATTATTTTCAGCAGTCTGTAGCTTAACAGAGGCCTTTATCTGGTTGTCATCGGTTTACTAAAAGTACTTTAAATCATAGAGTTTTGAGCGATTAGTATAACAAGCATATCATAGTCATGACGTATTAGTCCAGCGCGTATCATATGAAGACTTGTGTTGTGGAGGCAGAGACATTTTCATTTTTGCTTAAGGCAATACAGCTGTATACTACATTTGCATGGCAACTAACAAAGGAAGGGCAGAGGCGATTCACGCATCTTTTTTTTTCTTTGTTAGTTATGCTCTTTACATTTGTCAAGAGCCTATTTAAAATCAGATTTATGATTTATTGATCAATACAATGAGAGACAGCTCTACAGATAGATAGATAGATAGATAGATAGATAGATAGACAGACAGACAGATAGATAGAGAAATAAATTGAGAGAGGGAGGGGTAGAGAGGGAGACAAACCGTTATCTATCAATCCACTGATCGAACGAAAACCCATGAAAGCGGTGTTGCAGTATTTCTGATATTTTAAAATTGTGATGTAAGCATTGGATGGACTATCACAATCAATGTACACATTAGTAGTTATGTACATAGATGATGTACGTACTGTATGCATGGTTGTTTTAATATATTGCGTATGTATACAGGTTGACCAGATTAATGGAGAGCTTTCTATTTGGTATAGATACAGTACATACAGGTTGACCAGATAAGTGGAAAATTGTCTAATTGGTATAGCTACAGTACATTCATGTGACAGGAAATACATTATGGCTCACTCAATCTATAGAATGATCTCTCACCCAATCTAGAATGTTCTAAGAAGAGCTTACATATGAAAAACATACACTGTACCTGTAGCCCAATGTGATTGGTAGTTATAAGCAGGAAGTCAGGGTTCTGAAAATCTCTTGAAGTCACAAGTATGTGCAAGTAGGTAGAAGTATGTAGCCCCAGTTTGGAGCAAATTACAGATCATTCCAGAAGGGGTGAATGGACCTACGTATATAAGCCACAGAAATTCTGTAGTAGGCAGAGTACCCAATACCTCTTCTCTTAGAGTTCAGTCACTTCTGGCTCTGAAGCGACTTGTTATAGTCAGTCCTGTGTTACCTGCTAACCTGCTATATTTATGGAGATAAGGCCTGGCAGACATTTTGCCTGCAGAGAATTAATTTGCCTACATTGGAGATAGACCCCATTTCTACGTTTATGAACATTGCTACGTCAAAGCTGTGACGGGCTGATTTCCTAGCTGGATATTATTGGCTGGATCACCATTCACGCGTCGACTGAACGCGATCGTATACCGTTTGAATTCTGCACGTATCGCTGTGGACTTATATCCTGGATTTTATCCTGGATCTATATACCCTGTATGAATTATTGTAACCTGCGCCTCTGGATTTACGTCGGAGGAATCATTCATCGGTGCATCGAACATCGTCTTTGAACATTTCCAGGGGATTACATGGACCTTGTGCATGTAAGTTATCACACTCTTATTGTACTGATATATATATATATATATATATATATATATATATATATATATATATATATATATATGTTATATTGATCATTGTCTGTACCCACAATATCACTGTTAATAAACCGCCTGAACATTAATTGATTGTTTCTTTTGTGCGATCATTCTCAGTGTGATTCTTGGTCGTAACAGAACCAAAAGGGGAATTTCAGTCTTCAGAGCATTAATAAAAGTACATTATTTTGCCATCATATCCACTTTCAATGTAAAAAAAAAATGAACAAAACAAATAACAGTGATTTGTAATCTTTCTGTGTAAAGAGTAAAAAAAAAAAGGGCAACAGTCCGCGATAAAAGGTCAGGGGTCATCTTTACAAGACAGTTTTGGCGATGTTGTGTTCATCCACTTCGGTCGTAACGGTAAAGCCCGGGTTGTCATGTCCAGATTTTTCTCCCCTGAAAAAAAAAAAAAAAATTGAAAGAAATCCCTCAAATATGAAAAAACGATTCAATAAAATGAGAGATAGTAAGAAAGTCAAATTATACACCCAACTGTATGCTAAATATGTCCTGTAAGACTCTGAATGGATCTATTAATAATTCTTCTGCAGCTCAAGAGTTCGTTCATTCCGCATATTACTATTTTCTTAGGTTAAATCCTTTCACAATCTATCTGAACTCAACACTTTTGGAGGGAAATCACACATTAAGAAACTTTGTAGTAAAAAAGAAAAGAAAAAAAAAACAACTGCTGAAAAACTGCTTATCCAATGGTGGCAAGTTTATGGAGTTTCTGAGGAAACTTTGTAACTATGTCAGTGGTTTAAGTTGCTATCATATAGGTTTGTAGATAACTGCATCATAACTTTAAATTTCATAAATAATAACCAATAATGAATAAATCTGCTGTGATATTGATGAATTTGGCCACCAATTTTTACACTATACCAAAAAGCTTCCAAGGGTATGGATGGACAAGCGAGAATCGTTACTCTCTTGTCAAATCAAGGGTCAATGAAGTAAATTGAATGATAAGACACGTCATTTGCTCCTGCGACAATGGCTCCAGTCTAATTTTCTCCAAGGATTTAGGGTTAGCGTTAGGATTGTGATAGGGTTTTAGATTATTTTTGATGTGAGTATTAGGATTAGGGTGAGGGTTATATTTGTGGGTAGGTTTTACGTTTGACTTTGCGTGCTGATATTTCATGGGAGCAATAATTGCTGCAGGAGCAAATGTCATGTAACCATTTATAATAGATGCCAATGTGTGAGCGATAGCTCCTTACTTGGCTTCATCGGCCACGAGATTGGTCAGTTCGCTGACCGCTTCCGCGGCCTCCTCATCGGCAGTCTTGGTGCTATCCTCCTTCGGAGCTGCATCGTTAGCGGGCGCTGTTGGCTTCGATGTTTTGGCTGCCTTCTCCTGGACCTCCTCGTACTCAGGTGGAATCACCTGCTGATCCTCTGCAGTCTGCAATAATGATGACGATGATAATGATAATGATGATGATAATAATAATAATAATAATAATAATAATGATAATAATAATAATAATAATAATAATAATAATAATAATAATAATAATAATAATAATTATAATAATAATAATACCAATATTGAAAATAACGATCACCTTTTTTGTGGGTTTAGAGCTTTATCCATGATACTATAGTCCTCTTTGCGTGTTAAAATTATTAACGTTCGTTTGAAGTCATAATAGCGAACATTGGACCTACAAAGCGAACTCTAAAGAGACGCTGCTGGGCAAAACTGAAAGAAAGAAATAGAGAAAATATGTTTAAAAAAAAGTGTTTTGCACATGTGCGAGACACCTGTTACCATTGTTCAACCAGCATTGTGAACAGGTCAAACCTTAAGCGCAGTGGTTGATGGGCCGTATACCACTCTAAGAAGGTTTTTTTTTTTTTCATTTTCAGACACTGAAACGGCGCACATTTTCTTTTAATTAACAGGTCACTCTGTGAAAGAGAATGCATGCTCACGACTGAATTTCCAACAAGTCAAACGTCAAAATAATGTATTAATTGTGACGTCTCAGAAATATTGGTTTCTTCTATCCTCAGTTCCATTTCAATTTGTGTAATTTATACTTTTGTACCCCTATCATGGAAAAACAGAACTACATGTACTGCAATTCTGATCATAATAGGATGTGCATTTATTCAAACTATTGCGGTATGGACCCCATGTATTACAATTCGCTTGTGAAGTAAGGTTTTCTAAATGCCACTTCGAGTCATGTAACATGCTAAAGGAGTTGTCGAGTATGAGAGCTTACTGCAATTTGTTCCGATTCGTCATGCTGCGATGATGTGGAAGATGAGGACGACGACGAAATCTCCGCCGTCACCACGATGGAATTCCCGCCATTGGCTGCCGGAGAGGGCTCAGTCGGGCCGTCATCTGCAGCTTGTTGTTTGGCAAACCTGTAACCAGTCTCACTAAGGATTTCGTTGAACTTCACCTGTGACAACCGCATGATGCGAAGAAAGTATTAGACATGACATTTGTTTTCTTGTACACTGACTCATCTTTTCACGACAGGTCTACCAACAGTATAAGTGTCATAAACTTCGCTTATCTTCGGTTGGAACACCTAGCCAGCATATTAAAAAATGTGATGAAAACCGAACGTTGTCATGGTTGTAGTGGCAGTTCTGCCATGACGGTGTTTCTGGAAATAAAAGAATGTTGATCATTTCATAGGAACATTACCTTAAAACTTTGAATCCAGAAAGATAAGGGATCAATAGTAATTCAAGAACGATATATTACTAATCAAGTCAACAATTGAAATTGAAATATTCTTCGTAAAATATAATTGATAGTTGTTGTTCACTTCTCTGCGAGGTTGTTGAGCAAAGTTGGTTACAAACCAAAGTATCTAACACCAATATAGGTCTACATTAATCTCTTTTTTTTTTGAGAAACAAAGAATCAGTGGAAATAGTTCCTATTATGCAATGTCTTCGGAACATGAAAGATAATCAAGATTTGCAGCTCATTAATATGTATTTGTCTTTCCTATGATGAAGTTCAAGAGTGATATGAATATAACGAGCAGTTGACCCATAGTGCTAGTATCAAAAACTTTTCAATTTTCGAAATGCATTATGGGCGTTACGTGAGCATAAACTACAACGATGCACCTTTTGTGTGTGGGTGTAAGTTTATATGTCATTGGTCCTATCTCAGTGAGGTGAAGTGCATATTGTAATACTTGTGTGTGTTCATGTGCTTGTGTGGGCGTGGACGCGCTCGCTTGATCATGAGTGCGTTTAAGGCGTTGCGTCCATACCTGTGTTGACACATCAACTTCGTCGACAGGGGCTTTCTTCTTCGGAAGCTCGCTGCCGCCGTTCGAGGCCGGAGCGGTGGAATAGTCGTTGCCCTCTCTAACGTCGGTGAATTCCTCGACGGGAAGTTTCTGCTGCAGCTCGAGATCTAACTCGTCGGCAGGGTTCTTGCTGTAAAATTACAAGCAATAACATTAAAGGCGGAATTTATCCGATTGAGTGAATGTAACTGTGGCACGTGTACAAGAATCGAACACATCCATCATGTCCATTCCAAAGTTTCCAATATCCGAAGTTTTGATTCAATACTGTCACGTACAGGCATCGCTGGATTAGAAGGCTGCAATAATTAATGATGTCACATCTGGGGAACGATATAAAGAATATGTAAAAAGAATTCTACAAAATGTCACTTATAATGAAAACTACACGTTCCCTCAACGTATTGCTGACGTAAGGGTCACACCATTCCCCCTTCTTCTGAATGAGGTAAGTCAAGTACTTTGTCATTATGCTAGAGAAATGAAAATGAAATTATATAGTTTGAATAATTATGTAGTTTTTATTTTTGAAATTCCAGTTTATACTATACTTAATTTCATACTCTTTGAGACGCGATCATAATCTTAATCATATTGGCGTATCTAGCTTTGTAAGAGGTGATATCGATGAAAATTGCGATTGTCGTTCTAGTTTAGTAGAAGTAGTCTTAAAGTGGCATCAATGTCAGTTAATCGACTTGGAATCGCCATCTCGAAAATCCATTGTGATCATGAAGAAACAGGTCGTATATTAATGATGGCAATACTGTTGCATGATTGAATTCCTCACCTCCTCGACATGTAGTACCCAATGCCACCAGCGACGAGGGCCAGACCTGCCACGGACCCGATGACGATCAGAGCGATTTCCCATGGCTCCAGGGTCGGCGGAGGCTCCGTCACCACTTCCGGCATTCCGACGAAACCGATGTTCTCCTGGTGAAAGATAAATGCATTGACGACAACCACGACTATAATTGATTCAGCAATGTCCTCGGGCGATGTCGTCTCCGTGGGCCAGGATTTGATAGACAAGTCAGAATTTTGTACATTTCCTTATCATGCACAATCTTCAGCCAATGTTTATAAAGTTAATGAGTTTTTGGTTGCACATGTACCAAAGTACGCGGTTGAAAGTCTGTGAAAATTTCGCGCCATCAAACCACGGAAGAGCGTAATTAAACCAATGTTTACCGAAATGAACGCTGTCGTAATTAGAAAGTTTGAAGAATGTACAAATAAAAAATAGTCAGGTTAAGATGCTGATCTATCCAGACCATGGATCGAAAGTCGTGGAAATTGGTTAGTCATTACTACATTTTATCATGAACTCAGCTTAGTTTGAATCCCCTATCCTCCATGCTGATGATCGGCCGCAGACACATCGTTAAAATTTCGAAAATATTCAAGGTATCGTTACTGAAATGTCATCGCACTGACGCCTCGTTCCACGACATGCGATCCATTGTCTTTAGCTTTTTGCATAAAACCAGTTTGTGGAATGAATGGATGATGCCGCTGTCGTTATGAGAGAAATCTAGCGGAATTTCAGGGAGAACGGGTACCTTCTCTCTAAGAATCAACTGGCAAAAAATATATATTGGACATATGGATTTTTGTTATCTTCAGTTCAGCCACCTTTGGTCAAAAGTTGGTAAAGAAATTGGATAGGTTTTGTTATATAAAGAGGACTTCATACATGTTATGTCCAGACGTGAAATCAGTTTGCTGTATACATGGCTCGACACCAGCGGTGGCCCGGTGGCCCTGGGCCACCGAAATACATGTCGGGCCACCACTTCTACGAAAAGATTTGTTTTGGCGGTCCGATCGGGCCACCAAAGATTCGTGAGTGTGTCGATTTTTTTCACCACTCAGAAAAGGTGAGAATGACTCAGTGCTCAGTGCTTCATAACTGCATGCATTTCAACAGCTGCCGGGATCAGGGTTGCAAGACAGTCTTCATGGCCGAACTCAGTCTATTTCACGGCCAAATTCAACCAAGTTTCTCCTTCTCTCATCTAATTTCCTCTTTTCAATAAGAAAAATAGGCTTACCATAATATCCGTTAAACATGAACATTTTGTGAACACGTGGTGTCATGGAAATTTATGTTTATGCCTTCATCCAATATTAAATTCGTGTAGTGCACCTGGTTATAGTAAGTGGCAGTATAATACCTGCCAATTTCACATTATCAAGGTTTATCAATGTTAACAATCAGTTTATTGTTTATTAAATTATTCAATCTTATTTTGCTCTTCTTTCATGATTCTCAATCACAGCACGTGGTATTTGAGACACCTTGTCATATATCTTCGAATATTTACTTATAATCATTATGTTTATTGTACTTTTCAATGTTTTGTTAAATCTTTATTCATATATATATATATATATATATATATATACCTGTATAATAAACATTTACCTCCAGATTCTGTACGACTTCCTCGTCTGTCAAGAAGGCTTCTTGTTGCGCCGAAGTCAGCATGACGTTGTTGGAGTTGATGGGATCCTGCACGTAGTAGTCCACCTGTGTCTGTGTGGCCAGCAGTCGTCTTCGCCGCCGCGAGGTTGCCACGGGATCCTCGTAGTCTGTTACGGCCACGATGATAACATCTTCGGGTCTTGGGGGAATATGTTCAATTCAATTCAATTCAATTCATTTATTTTCATACTTCTCATTTATGAATATTACATCAGAAATAATATTACAAGTTCTTTTACTTGTCAACAATTTGCAAAAACAAACAATATACATGGTAATAACACAGCAATTTTTGTTGTAATGATAACTGGTCGAAATCGAAATGGGGTTGAACAAAGAGAAGTATGATGGGACCTACATGAAAGCAAGCTTGTTTGGCTGTATAAGCCCCGAGTAATCAGTGTTTGTGAAAAAGAAACAGAGAACGGATAGATTAGACCAGGCGATTTAATGATAACGGGGTATGCCTATGTGTTTAAAAAAATAGAAGCAGCAAAAAACAAACAAACAAACAAACAAACAAACAAAAACAAAACTATACCAAAAATGTGAATCAATATTGTGACCGAGCTATCATTCGTTTCCGAAGTAGAATATGATTTACATAATTATAGGGCCTATAGTTAGGTATACACTAAACTGTTGTTGCATTAAAACTATCACAATGTTATATTCAGTAAAACACTAAAAAGTGACATGTACATTTGGTGCCTACCGTCAAGCTCTGGGTAGAAAGAGAGAGAGAGGTAGAGGGAAGGAGAAATGTATGATATACGGGGAAAATGCTACTACTACATGTTAAGGCAGAACAATGTCAAACGAATAGAGCGGTAACATATATATATATATATATATATATATATATATATATATATATACATATACATACATACATACATACATATATATTCCTTTTTTTATCAAAACCATGCAAAAATTCATCAGGAGAGTAGAGTTTCAGGGTTTTCTTGAAACAGTGATGCCGGTTCCAATTACATAAGCAATATACGAACCTAACGAGGCAAATGATGTGATAATTTATTTCAATCTACACTCCAAGTGGTCTTTAGAGCAATTTATTATTTTTTTTTCCCTTTGTCATTAATTCCTTGATAGCCCTTGACACTTATTTATGTTACTCATCATCGCCTATATCGTTACAGTTCTAATTTATTTTCGGGTGTTTGTTTTTTTTCAAATTCATGTCAAACGGGAAATCTGGTGAAGAGAAAACATGAAGGGCCATGACATCATCACTTCACCGAACTTTTCTGTGCGATTTCGTTGTTTCCTCCTTTTAAACATCCAAAATTTCACCTCTTCATGAGTTTCTTGTTTCATTGTTTCTTTGGCTTTTTTTTTTTTTATTAACCTGATTACGCTTACGCTCTCTGCATTTGAGTCCACTCTATTCATTTATAAAGTCATCATTAACGCGGAACTTATTTGTGATTTGATACTGCCATGATACTGCCGTTGGAAAGAGAAATAAACCTGACTTGTGTTGATTTTACGTATAAGTTCTAAAATTGCAACAGTCGAAATAATATAATGTTTGTTGTTGCCCGCTTTGCCCTTCAGAACCGACCGTGCAAATTCAGACGACGCCAGGTCGAGTTTTAAAAGCAAATTTGCGCATGCGCAGATTTTTTGTTTTAGTTTCCTCGCCAAAATTTAAACACACAGAAGGGGGGGGGGGGGGGGGGGTTACACCTTGACACACAAAGAGCTAACCATATTTTTTCCTCAAAATTTCTTCTGATTGTTTCAGAATCTAAGCCAGCACTCACCCAACAGTCACAGTTCCCCCTTTGCAGGCGCCTTCGTTCGACCCGCAGTACATGTTGGTTTGCTCTGCTATCACTTCCTTGAAGTTCTGCCGATCGAACTGTGATCATGACACCACAAACATGGAAGAAAAAATATATAAAAGTTATGATGTTATTGCACAGGTTGCATAAATCGTTGATCCGTTGCATTGTTATTTTGATTTTACCACCAATCTAATAAATCTACTTTGAAATGCAATAATTCGTTATTATTCTGATACTCATAAAAACAATATCATTATCATTGTTGTCTACCAGGATCATCACAATTATTCCATCATCATCATCACCATCATCATCACTATCCTCAGAATTACTTTATTTTTAGCTGTGATATTGCATTTTTACACATTTTTGACAACATTTCATGAAAGAAAGGCATACTTCTTCCTTGGAGCCGTCAACTACTACACTGATCTTGCCCTCCTTCTCGGCAATGGGATTGGACCCTTCGGTGGGGTTCGGTTCGGTCGCCCGAGGCTCGGTCTGTCGACGCTCGGTGGGCTCCGGCGTGACGGTAGTCGGTTCGATTGCCACGGTAGTAGCAAACTCGGTGGGTGGTGGCGTCGTCAAAGGCGGGGCGATCGTTGACGGTGGGGGTGGCGGCGGAGATGGGGGTGGCGGAGGCGGCGGAGTGCGAGTGCCGCTCGGAGGAGTCGGCGTTGGCTCAGGAGTGGGATCGACGGTGTCGAAAGTAGGAGGTGGCGGTGGGATGGACGGAGGTGGTGGCGGAGGCGTTCTGTCGGTTGGCATGACTGTTTCTAGCGTCACGCCAGTAAACGTACTAAAGTCGGTCACTGAAATTAAACGAGCAAAAATTTATTCAAATTATTTTTATTATCAATATGTATAGGGGACGAGAAGGCAGAAAGGAGACATGGTTTGACCAACAAAAAAAAAATATTTAAACTTCCTGTCTGGAGAGAGAAAAACGAATGAAACACGGTTTCTTTAGAAATAGAAGTATGAATATGAATTCAAAATTGAAGATATATTATTGACAAATAGTACTGATGTTACAATTAATAGAAATGTGTTACCCAAATTGAAAAACACGAATGTGAGAGAGCGCAGTGGGCGAGTTCTGGACACTGAAGGCTTTTACTTTTCAAAAAAACTTTGACTGATCTCGATAACTTTTAAAACTTTGATCGTAATTATATTATAAAAGACTGCTACAGGAAGAGAAAGCAAATAAAAAAAAAAAAGAAATACTAACGAAAGAGCGAATTACAGTGTAATAGATGTATGGAAATTTTTTGTTCCTTATACAGTTAACATGGAAGATGTTGCTGAGTAAAAGAGTCACAGTAATCAGAGGGGCAAAAGTTATCCTGAGCATTTGGAATGTGTTTATTTTACGCAGATGTGCACATTGATTTGTATATATAGATAAAATGACAGCAAATTTCTGTTTGTATGAGGAACCTTTATAGATCACGTAGATTTTAGATTAATTCATCGATGATTGTCAATGAAATATTATCCTTTTTTTATAATCATCATTAATTTTCTTTATCTGAACATCAGCATCCTTAATCATCATTTCTATGAACATGCACTCCTATTCATCATGTATCTGTATTCGTTCTTCAAATCATTTGAAGAAAGGGAAAGTGGGTAATGTTATTATACACCCCAGCTCCATTTGAACCCTCAATCCTCACCCCCCCCCCCACACACACACACACACAATTGCCGACTGTCTCCGCCCTATAGGTGAGTAGACATTAACTTCAACTTCTGGTTATCGCGGCATTCACGTTGCTGACGCAAACTTCAACTACCAGTTCAATCATTAACTTTGTGGCAGTTAAAAAAAAAAAGAAACCGCACGCACACATGTTGACTTAAAGTCAAGTCCCACACTATGTTTCATGTTGGCTTTGCTAAACAGCATAAAAAACTGAACAAATCGCATGGTGTAGTTTCGTGGAAAAATCGGACCTTAGACGAAAATAGGTGGCATGCATGTTATGTCTTTAAAAGCTTCTACTGATAACTGACATAAAACAGCAACCGTCCGGGCGCGAGTGCCCCTGCAACTCAGATCATGTAAGAGCACGGCCTCACAAGTTTCCCATTGACCTACACAAGCAAAAAGAAAACTTGAATCATTTCCTTTTCTCATGCATTACGTTTCCAAGTTTTTCGTGTTGCAATGTACAGAGAGGTGCCAAACACTAGGGAATTTAGGGAAATGGTTGTAGTTGGAAATCATCGACCAAAAACATTATTTTGATTGCAACTGATTGACAAATTGCCCTACGTCGACGTAAATAATTCGTCAATCAGTACATGTTGCAATGAAAACATCTCGACGGAAGAATTTCATGAATTTGAAACATTATTTTGATGATGCCTTCATCAAAGTTAATGAGTTTACCATTAATGATGGTATCATTATTCAGACATGTGCTTGCGGCTGTAAGGTGAGTCCATATAATTTTCACTATTCGGAGGAAACTCTATGTAGAACTTAAATCACAATGCACAATTTTCTTACTCTAAGTCCGATTCTGATGGAACCTCTGCCATTCCATTTAGTCTGAATGAGGCTAGGAATATAACCACACTTTAACCTATAGTGCTTGTTGACATTTTATTTTTGAATTATGAATATAAATTTATCTTATACATAACATATGTGAAAAACCAACCCTTTCCCAGTTTGCAGATGTTTATATGTACTTCAACTTATCTCACCATGCTTATAGTCATTTGATCTATTTACCTATTTTTTTTCTTTCATTTGAATCTATACAGTAATGGCAAAGTGAACAAAATGTGATGATGAAGATTACTCTTTGACCAGTTGCTAAATTTTATTGAATTTATTGTTAAAAGCAAGAATGAGTTTAACTTTGTAAACTATATATTCAGTGCAACATTTTAAAACAAATTACAGTATAGTATATTTCCCACTGTATTCCATACAATATTTGAAACAGATTATAGCACATTTCCCACTGTATTCCATACAATATTTGAAACAGATTATAGCATATTTCCACTGTATCCAAAGCAATATCTGAAACAGATGGTGATAATTATCCGCTGACTTGAAATAAACTGTAATTGCTGAACATGCACGCCAAACCGAAACGATAGTTACATTTTCATCTATCAAATATGAAAACAGACAATATTGACATTGACTGCTATTCAAAACCGGTAACCAAAATCAGGAATATGGTTATCAATTTAGAATAAACATTACGATACCATATAGGACTATAATGACTGGAAGATTAAATAAGCCGTCTTCCTTTCCTTTGATTACTGTTCCTTCGACTATCCTTGTTTTTCAAATTAAAAGATGGTTATCACACACACGTAGCAAACATAGAATGTGGTTTAGAATTTAATCATTAACCTTGCAGAAGTTACACCCAATTTCAATGACATCATTATCAGACAGTGCACTTGGTGAAGGATAAATAGAAGGTAGAGCTAATCAACCGAGCCGGGGGTGGGGGTGGGGGTGGGGGTAGACTGGTAGAGAGGGAATGAATCAAATATCGTTGAGGAGAAATTAAACACAATGTGCTTTCGAGTGAGATACAAAAGAACCTACGCAAGCACACGTCTCTCAAATCCTTACCACTTCGTCTCAAATATCTGCAAGTCATCTAATAATATAATCATGACGTTCCCTAGAGTATTATTCCACTAACAAAACGTCTTTCTTATCTTATCCACTCATGATGTGGCCGTACGGTCATCTACATCTTGTAGATTTGAAAAGAACAATATATATAAATATAATGTATATATATATATATATATATATATATATATATATATATATATATATATATAAATGTGTGTGTGTTTGTGTGTGGTGTGTGTCTGTTATCGCATCACCCTAATGATAAAACATTACTAATCGTTCTGATGTTCCTTTATTATTCCTTTACAGTGATATATGACGTTACAAGAAATCATTAATGACACAAGAGTTGGAATTGATATCAAAACTATCTACTCGACACACTGACTGACATGCAAATAGGAAATAATTATCTTACACGACTTCCTTGCGTCACACTTATTTCTTGTGGCTTTTTCTACAAAAATCCCCTTGTCAGTTCGTCAGTTATTTCAATTTCCACACCGCGAAAAGTTTCAAATGTCAAATGGTGTCCCCCAAAACGAAATGGCAATTTCGTATAGCGGTATATCTCTTTCAAATTCAATATCCAGGATGATGCCTGTTCACAAGTAATAAGTAAACCTCTGAAGTCTGTCCATTCAAGATTATTTTGAATCAATAGTTCATGTTTACTGTAAAACAACAAATCCATGCGGTGACATAAAGATTTTATTTTGATACCAGCATCTTGATTTGTTGTTGTTGTTTTTTTCAACATCTTTTCGATTATCGTTGCTTCACTTTGATCACTTTGTTTTTTGTTTCTGTGTGCTCTTGATAAATATGTACGGGGTTTCGAAACATATACGTTGTAACAAAACATACTCAATGTTTTCCATCATTTCCAGAAATCTAATTTTATATAAACTGAACTTTCTGATGGGTAACTGACAAGTCTAAAGTTGATAGTTTACATGGTGTGGACATCTTTTATCAATGTATCTTCACTTTCACTTTCCAGAAACTTGCTTTATCACGGATATCTATGATGCACTCCACAAAAGGCGGTAATCAAAATCAACTGCAAGAATCTTAATGTAGAATGGATCTACATGTCTGCGCTTGCATTAACCTTGTACTAACTGTCTTCAAAGTTATGGATGGTTCGTTCAACATAATCATTTTCATTTTTCTAATCTAAACGGAAGAGCGCTTGACCAACCTCTTTAAGATGTTAGGAGAATTGAATGTTACCCTTTAAGTAATCTTGTTAGTAACCTCTTTAAGATGTTACGAGAATTAAATGTTACCCTTTAAGTAATCTTGTTAGTAACAAGTCGAAGGAAAGCGTAGTTTAAAAAAAGAAGAAAGAAGAATTTTATGAAATTCTCTATGATATTTTCTTTATCGCCTTCGGGTGACATCACGAACTGCTTTATAGCTTTCGTATCATGAATCCAACCAAAGCTGTTTTAAAATTCATAACTTTTGGACAGAGTGTCCAATTTTCGTTATACACATCAATACAAAATGTGTACTACGTTGAAGTACTCATATTTCTGCTTTCACCGAATCCATGTGTATATTCAAGATATTATATTCGCCTCTAAAGGCTAAGACTGGTTATGCTGTCTCGTTGGAAAACTCACCCATTGTTTCCGTGGTACTGTCGGAGCCTCCGTGTATGCTGAGAAGGACCAAGGCCACGGACCAAAAGCGTTTGACCTCCATGATGCTTCGAATATTCTCCCCTTGTGCAGGGAAGGCGCTCCGAGAAAAGAAATTCTAGTCCCGCGCGTCGTATATCGCGAAGAAGAACGAAGAACGAAGAGAAGACTGCAGTGTCGGTAATAGGACCCTACACAGTCAGTTGTGGTGTCTGTTGTCTGTAGTCCGTAAGTGATGTTCGAGCCCAGTGTAGTTGTGGTCCTACCTACCTGTGTTATTTCCCTTGCTCACTGAATAATACTAGTATTCGTACATGCACTTATACAAACGCAGGACACACGCACAATTGGATGACCAAGTTTTGTTTGCGCAAGGAGTTCCAGAATCCAAAGACTTCCCAACTCAAAGATCTCCAAACACAGTGATTTGCAGGTTGTGTTTGCCGATACGATTCGGAGGGAGATATCGCGTGAGGCCGGAGCTCTGCATGGGTACACACTTAACGCCTCCGCGCATGCCATTGGTCCAATGTTGTTTTCTCTTACAACATAGAGCTACTCCGCCAGGCACGAAACAGCCATGGTCACATGAAAAAAAAAATATATCAAATCATGAGTTGCTCTCACGTATACTCCTTCGTTTTCATCCGGTGTTATCTCATTCGTAAAAAATTTATTGATCATTAATGAGGTTAGTGAATTTTATCTCAGAAGTTATCATTGACACGATTATGGTCATGCGTGTTTGCTTGAAACTAGTTTGTCATATCAATTTTGGTTATTCCTCGCCTAATGAACTGCGATACTTAAAGGGGAAAAAGTTTGAATTATAGATTTAAAAAAATGAATACCACTATGTACTACCAATGGGAGTGTTGTGAGCTGATGGCACCATTGCCTCCCAGCGTTCCTGTTTGCTTGAAGCCAAAAACCGCCCGGTGAAAATATCTGAAAGTTGTCGCTGTATGCAGGCACCAATACATCTGTTTTTACAAGCATGCAGTATAATTTTGTGTTGTATACACTGTACAAGCATTAATTGGTTAATGATCTCATTTGGCTCACAACATCATGTGACAAATAATCGGGTACAATATAATTGGTCAATCCTGCAACCTCCGCGTATCCTTCTCAAAAGCAATTTTGGCGTATGAAACCCTCCCTATCGTACATAATTATGTACAGGAGATGAATTTCCGTTACGGCGCAAGTTGATTTTCTGAATCAGTATCATACGACATTGTTTCCGACAAACAAACTAACAAAAAAAAAACAAAAAAAAAAAAAAAAACAAACAAACAAACATGTGTTTGGTTTCTACTAATTAGGATGAAAAAAGATATACAGACACAAAATATGTAAGCAGTGCTTTCTCCTTCTTCTTTCTTCGTCTTCTTGTTGTTGTTGTTGTTGTTGTTGTTGTTGTTGTTGTTGTTGTTGGGGTGCACGTGGTGGAATCATCTTGTTTCATCTAGATCATCAAAGCCTCAATTCAAAATCTTCACAAGTACCAGATCTGACGCTCTTGATTGTAAACAAGTTAGTAATGATCATAATTATTGTTTCTTCTTTTAGGAGGACGGAATGTGTAAAAACTGATTGGTTACTGCCAACTGGCTCATTTTCCATGTATATGACGGAAGCTCTTTTTTAGCCAAATGCCCAAGGTGTGATTTCTATGGTATGGAAGCAGTGTGAAATAATAATATTGTTTACAATTCAGTAGTTTCATTCTTAATTGGGAAAAAATACTGATTTTGATCGAAACTGCTTAAAAATCAACACAGCTGCTTTTCACTTTTCCAAGCTAAACCAAGTAAAGATTGAAAATGTCAATCACAAGCCTCAGTTTTTGAGTCAGGTGTCTTTGGCTCACCAAAAAGACAAGCAAACGATAGATAAGAATGAAGGAGAAATTAAATGTTGATTTTTGTTTGTTTTGTTCTGGTTGTTTTTGTTTTGTCTTGTTTTTGTTTTGTTTTTGCTTTCTTGTTCCTCTCCTGCAAGGTGCTGATGCAGTGATGCTGATATCCTGCTGGAATAATATTCGTACCTATATAGAACCTTTTCATCCAAACGTAAATCGCCACAGACAGTGAAATGGAATAAGATGATATAGAGTTGGATACAGTGCTTCCCCGCAGCCTTCTCTCTATACTATACAGTATATTACACTATGCATCTGTACTTTGACCACCTGTCGGCCTACTTCCCTGCTTTGTTTGTTATCAAGGAGGTATTGTAGCGTCAAGATACCCTCTTTGTATGATCAAGACATAAACCGAAAATGTATTCCTCGGTGCGTGGCTATAGGTATAGATAACGGCCATGACAACAGGCATCACTAAGGAAAGAAAAATAAAATGTTGGTTTTCAAGGAGTTGCACCACCGTGTACAAACCACCAATCGGCAGCGGTCTGGTTAATTTTTGACATCTGAAAACCCGCGCTTCAAAGTTCATCTCGAAAGAGCATGTGGCTGTATAATCTACATGTAGTATGTACACTGTCAGCACGAGGCAGCTCCTTGAAATTGTCAATTCCTCATTTTCTTATCAACGAGGTAATTCTTGGGATATTATGCTTCATTTACAGACAAACTTGTGACAATATCAACTGCCTTCACTCAGTGAAAAAGCAACGATGTAAGAATTATGCCATGGTTTATGATATTGCTCGTTGCTTGCTTTATATTTGTATACTGTGACATCATAGATCACAATGGAAAATAGTCTACTCTGTTGCTACAAAAACCTTATATGAAAATATATAACCATAATATATTTTTAATATATCCACTGGTCAACATGATAATACTTCACAATATATAAAGTTCATTTCCTTTGTTAAGAGCAGTTTACAAACTTATCAAATGTTAACCGTGGTCTATCTCCTGTTCAATCTGAGAATCGAAATACAAATGGTGTGAAACTGCGATAACTGTTCATTCTTCGCAATCTATGGCAGTTTAATTCGAAATATTTACTATCAGAATAGGCGTTTGCAAAATATCGTGACGAAAATCAGCATCGGATATCTTACTCGCCTTGTTGTCCCATAATTTCTGCATGATTTTACACCAATAAGGTATTTGACAACACAACATATATTTTACGCAATAAATGAAATCGAGGATAAACGTGGATGGCACTGGGCAACCGGGCAACCGGGCAACCATAATAAGAGATAACACTAAAATGGTAATGGCATTCCTGTGGTCGACATTTTGACCCCGCACCCGACCTTAGAATATATATATATATATATATATATATATATATACGTGGTCTACGTATATCTCCGTGGCCGAGCGGTTAAGGCGTTGGCGTTCCATGCCAAAGACCCGGGTTCGAGTCCCGGCGGAGACCAATTTTTCAACTCTTGCGCTTTTCCGAAAAAGGAGGAACAGTAAGAGGAATAATAATGTCAAAGCTACGCACCGATTTTCTCCTTCCTTTCTCATATCTCATATATATATATATATATATATATATATATATATATATATATATATATATATATCTTGCATATATACACACATTAATGTTGAAGAGTAATTATTAAATATGTATAGGTGTGATTGATGGTGAGAAATTCCTTTGCCGATCAATCCCTCTCATCCTAAGGATTTACATGGCTTTTTGTTGACATCTTTTTTACGAAATGTGGGGACATAACAAATTTTGTAGGTTCTTATACAAGATATTTTTGTGGAGTGTAAATCACACTTTATGTGTGAAAGGAGTGAAGAGATAAAGATAACTCGGATTGACAGAGGGATTTGATGTTCTCTTCAAAATGACAGAAGGCGACCCTGGAAAAGTTCCCACGGGGTCAGAGGTCAAAGATGTTATGTGGCTCGTATTTCGATAACCTGTCGACCGTTTTGATTCATGCAGCGGTACGACTTGCGAACACAGGTGCTTGCTTGAATCTTACGGGAGTATTTACTCGAAATACACAACGTATTTATGGGGATTCAGTACAAGTATTGTTGGAATATCAGTGTAGAACATCATCAGTGAAGTTTCAGGAAACTTTGACCATCCACTCAAAGGTAGTTAATTACTCAAAGTTTTGGTTAAGCATAATACTACCAGTATGCTTGTTTATTAACGATTTGATAGAAGGAGAATCGTGTATCCTTACTTTATCACAGCTTTGCTTGAAGCCTGGTCTTTTATATCACCTGGTTTCTGACACCAGTCCTTCTTCTTAAAAATAAATGTTCCTTCTCAGAATCTCATTCCCTGTCCATTGCTTGAATACCCCCTTCCTCAGATCTGTCCCTTTCATTTTTTTTTTTTTTTTTTTTTTTTTTTTTTTACATTTTCTGCTCCTTCTTTCATTTAAATCCCTAGATCATGGGCCGCTCATCAACAGGGAAAGGGAGGGGGCAGGGGTGAGCTATATAGACCCCATCCACACACTTGGGGGCAGAAAGAAACAAACATGAAATGTTAATGGCGGCAACTTAGAACCCCCCCCCCCCAAAAAAAAAAAAAACAAAAAAAAAAACAAAAAAAAACAAAACAAAAAAACAACCCAAAACCAAAAACCAAAAACAAACAAACAAACAAACAAACCTAAAACCAAACACAAAACAAAACAAACAAAAAACAAAACAAAAACAAAAACCTGGCGTTCAGTAATTGCAACCTGGACCCTACCAGACGTCGTCAATCTTTACTATGCCATACAGGGACTTTTGACAGTGTTCATATTGCCATGGAGTTTCATGAGCCAATCGACACTCGGAAGGATTAAGACATCCCGCTACCCCCAAGCGCATTATGCACTTACCCACTAAAACGAATAGTTCCAAGGCACCTGCTGCCCACAATCGTCACTTTGCTCTTCCATTTCAGTCCTTTTTGTCGACCACACATTGAAATCAACTTCTCTGCAAGCTTTTATCGTCTCATCACTTTGCGATTTTCTCATTTTTCACTTCTGTTCAGGCTTCAAAGTATGATTGTTACTTGTTTCGTCACATTTGACTGAATTGATGTCGTAACTGTTGTTAATCTTATCTGCTGTTTCAAGATGCTGATATCAGCTTTTAGGTATTATGTCATTTATTCTTGTTCTTTTTTTTTTTTTTAATCTCTGCAAGCTGTGCTCCCAAGAGAACTCGGAAGATCTTTTCAAATATTATGGCACATTCTTGGATATTACAAAACTTTAACGAGAACCTGCAATGCAGAATATGAATGAAAATCAAATAAACACAGAAACCGACACACACACACACACAAACACACACACAAACACATACACACACAAAAAAACCCACACAAACACACACACACACAAACAAACACACAGATGAAATTGAAAACTATCTGGTACGATTATCATACTTCTTTGGTAAGATCGGGCTCTTGGGCAGAGAAAAAAAAAAAACATATAGCGCCACCTGTTGACTGAATGCGTGAGAACCAGTCTGGGATCAGTGATCATATGACTTGTACAGTGTAGTAATCAGCTTCGGCCAAGCGTTGCAGTAATAAAAATTGTACGCTTTCTTACAGAAGTCATACCGTCTTATTACATATTTATTAAATACTCATTTAAAGAATTGTTTAATGTTCTTACTTTTTCTGTTTTGTTTTGTTTTGGTTTTTTTTTGACAAGAACTGCAGCAGAAGCACTTTCAAAATTGACAAGAGTTGGTAGGTTTAAGTTCTTTTCCCCCCATTGTACGAGATGGAATCACAACAGAATCTACATTATGACGTAAGTCTGTGGTCATCCTTCTTGCACAAGGCTAAAAAATGTTGTTTCTTTCACCCCATTTCAGCCTATGATCCACTGTCTCCCATTTTACTACGAGATTCACATTTTCAGAGTGGGAAAGCACCACCATGTTCAGGACATGTATTTTGCTTCAAGAACCCTTTGCAGAAAGCAAATATCATAAGTGTAGCAAAAAAAAAAAGCTGCTGGAAACTGCTTATCCAATAAAGGCGAGCCAATGGAGTAAAATGGAGTCAAAAGGGGTCTGAGCTTTCGCTCCTAGCAGAATTTGTCAGAGGCAAAATGACCTTTTTTGCCTCTGACGAAGATTCTGCTAGGATCAAAAGCTTAGGCCCCTTTTGACTCCAAATACTATAAGTATGAGCGTAACTAGCATGACGACACCTGTCTGTCATAATATCAATAGTGAAAAAAAAAAAAAATCTTCTGTTATATACACGTAATGTGATTGTACACTGTCTGTGTATGTGGTAGTGAAATGGATGCCGAGAAATGTAAAACTTCATTTTGTTTTTAATCAAATATTGGAGAAACTCTACATAATTTTACATATACAGTGTACTGTAAATGTATGTTTTATAAGTGAGTATCCTATTCATGTAGTAGCTACACAAATTATTTCAGTGTATATTGATTCATTACATGTCAAGAACTCAATACATTTTGTTTGAAGTGGTGTCATATTATAATTGATATCATTAATAAAGTTTATGTATAATTTGAGATGTTTTTGTGAAATTTGAATTATACACAATTCAATAACCCAAAACATTTGCATATTTTGTGTGCATGTTGAAGCCAATATTACATGAATATATATATGTATATATATATATATATATATATATATATATATATATATATATATATATATATATATATATATATGCCATGCAAATGAATAAACAATGCTCACTAAATGCTCAGATATTTATATATTTTATTTTTCTCAATTACAACAAACAATGTATCAGTTAATAAGACTGTACACCAGTGAACAATACTTGCATGCTAGCTGAATGATGCTTGAATTCATCTATTTTTTTTTTTTTCAAGTGTATAATGAGAGAAAGTAATATTATCCTGAACTGACACAAATTAGGACATCCATATGTCCTAACCGAAGATGATTTTTGTGGAAAATTTAGGATGGAATATGCTCAAAGGCATTCCATGTAGCAAGAGTTCTTTGTAATCACAATTTTGTCCCAGAGCTAGCATTCTGAGGTATTGAATAGAATCCAGACTCAAAGTTTCCAGTATCTTAAGTTTCCAGGATCTTGTTTCTCCTCTTCATTCTCGCTCCTCTAGAATCTCCCATGCTGACTTGTCGACTGGCAATATCTGAAATATATAAAAAAAGAGAAAAAGCAAATGAAAATTATTCAGTTCATGAATTATGTATATGATGTAAACACATATCATTTTGCATTAGTACTCTTAAGTACAATGTATGGTGCTCTGCAAATTGAAGAATTCCAAAGTTTCTTCAAATTAAAGGGGCATTCCAGACGATTTTCATAATTTCATATCATGTAGTACATAAATCAACAGATTTGTGGAATTTATTGTGGTCCTTGGGCAGAGAAACAATACTCTGAAAAATCTTAAAAGAAATTACACTGAACAGTGTTGATGACATAGAGCGTTACATATTTCAGAAATGTAGCAGTGTATCTCCATTACAATACCACTTGCTTAACAAGTTCATCTGCATAGAATGAATGCACGCCATCTTCTTTTGTTCTGCTTCCTTGAGCCCCAACTCATGAATTCTTATGGTGAGGTTGCCGTGTCATCATACTTGTTCATTGCAATTTGTTGTAAATTTTGAAAACAATCTTATTCCTCAACCCAATCACTATAAATTCTAAAAACTCTGTACTCTGTATAACTAATTTATAATTGTTCAAATCTTCTATAAGATTCTGAAAATCATCCAGAGGTCCCCTTTAAAGATTCTGCATCGAGCTGTTTTGAATCGCAACTGACTGTCAAACTGGGTAACTCACCTACACACAGACTTCAAAGCTCAGAAACTCTTGGGTGGGCCTCTATTTGGCTTGTACAGCAGCATCCAGCGCCTCGTGAACTTCAACACCAATCTGTGCTTCTGCCCTCGCCTCATCTGTTGATGCAGCAGCAAGTTCCTGTTGTGCCTTGGACATGCCTTCCTTGATTGCCTGGTGGTGATAAATTATCATTGATAAAATGCTTATTGAGTCACAATCTACTTTTCCATTTCTGCTTTGTTGCTGTTTTTATACTCTACAGTATTTAAATAATTTCTTCGTCATGCTTAATCTAACCTGTTCAATGGGTTAAAGAAGTACAAATGAAATTTCAAACTGTTTCAATTTTTCGAAAGATGAATTCTCTAATAAAAAAATATTTATCTTCCCGTAGATATACATATCTATGATGAAATAACATGACAAAAATAGTAGTTTGAGAGCACTTCCATGCCAAAAATATTTCTGATCTTATTTATAACAATGATATGCAGATGTTCTACCAAGGAAACAGTGCAGCTTGTATGTATTGACTGAGCTAAATCTGCACAGTTATCCATGCGAAATGGCACATGAAAGATGTAACAAGGAGGATTATCTTTTTCTCTCTTTTTTTTTTTTTTGCAAATTAATGCAATTTTAGTGAGATGTGCTTTGATTTTGGAAGTTTTAGTTTTGGAAGGTACCACCATGGCAGTTTACTATGTTGTTGGCAGCTAAATTAGGAACAAGGAGAAAAATTCAGAAGTGTTTTGGCTGACTTTTTTTCCAATGACACTGCAACCCAACGAGCGTGGCATACACAGAGCATTTCAGATATGAATGTATTGATAAATCTGTGGCAATGAAAGGAAAATGGGTTTCCCTTGTCGATTTAAGTTAAAACCATTTTCAGTTTCAACAATCAAAGCACCAACAATTGCGCATTCTACACAACAAACTCTCTCCACTGCCGAGCCTGGTTCTACTACACGTACTTGCATTATATAAGATATACACAGAGATGCATGTGTGGGACTAAAACTTCCCAATCCAAATATTGCTGTAATACAAACTGCGTAGCCTGTCTCTCCTGTCTTTCCTATAGCAATCACTATTTGCAGGCTGTCTCTTAGAGTGATGCTTAACAAGGGTTAATTCTGATCGCACTGTGACATTCAAGAATAGTAAGAACTTCAACGTTACTGCCATAAACAAAATGTTCCAGTTACAGTCTTACCATAGGTTAAATGATTGGCCTCTTGCAGCTAGATTTACCAAACTGCATCAAAGTGCATACAAGGCACAAACTGTTATTTGCTCCAACTTTTCACTCACTTGTACCAAGAATTGTAGACAAAAAGCATTAACTAAGATGTTCAAAATAGTTTGATGAGTTTACCTGTGCATCCAGGTCCTCAAGTGGCACAGCAATTTCAGCGAGGATCTGCACTGATGAATCATTGTTTATCGTCACAGAGCCACTGCTCACTGTTGGAAAGGAAAGGATGGTATTTAGTGTAGGTCTATCTCAATCAAAAACTGTATTTAAGTCCAAAAACATGCAATCAAATTACTTCAAGCAATCATTTTTTTTTTTTTTTATATATAGAACCTAAAATACTTTAAATATTTAGTTCAATTTCCATAAGACTCAAAAAAATTCTAGTTGCAACCACCTCCCTGTTGCAACTGATTGACAAATTGCCATACATCGACATAAACAAGCACAGAATTGATCAGTGTTTTAGTAGTAGCCATGATAAAAAAAATCATGGGTGTATCATGTACTCGAACAGGATTCGAACCTACGTACAACCTCCTGATCTCTGGACAGGCGTCATCTCAACAAAAGAATTTCATGAATTTGAAAAATTCTAGTTGCTCAGGCCTTAACACATCATTTTGAAGTAAGCTTTACAAATCTATGTTTATATAATGTATTGAATATATTGAAATCAATGGAACTTTACAAGTGTACATGAACCCGTTTTCACCAAACAGAGATATTAATTGCAACAACATGCATCAACAACTTCAGGTACATGGTCGTGAACTCACAACTCTCTTTGTAGTTTGTGCATTAAAACAAAAACAAAATCATGTTCTTGGTGTTAAGATTCTACCCTGTAAACACCATAATTAGAATTTCAAGTATGAACCAGTAAAAGAATTGCGAGGATATAATATCACCACCGCCAATCAAATTGTACAAGTACGGCGGTATGCCGTTGAGACTAACATCTTCAAAATATCAAAGCAGGACTAGTATCTGAACTTATGTCCTGTGTTAATAAAACTTATGTCCTGTGTTAATAAAACTTCAACATGTTTTGTTTGTTTGATTTCACTAGGATTTTTCATTTGATTTGAATTCATTTCAATTTTTTGTGCACAAAAACAACAAAACACATAAATCTGAATTACAGTAATTATAATACAACAACGACATTTTGCTATTCATGATGTAAATGATAGTCAAAAAGTATATTAAGCAACAATTTAAGGATACAAAATGCTAGTTAAAGGACAAGTTCACCTTCATAAACATAAGGATTGAGAGAATGCAGCAGTATTAGTAGAACACATCAGTGAAAGTTTGAGGAAAATTGGACAATCGATGCAAAAGTTATGAATTTTTAAATTTTTTGTGTTGGAACCACTGGATGAGAAGACTACTAAGGCTCGTGATGTCATATGAGTACAACAGTATAAAGAAAATGTAAAGAAAATTCAACATATTTTCACTTTTTTCGCATAATAAAAGAGCACTTGACTTGCCTCTTTCTAAAGGCAATGGGAATAATATTACCCATAACACATGTCAGTAACGAGTCAAGGGAATGTGTACTTTTTTCAAAAGATGAAATTTTGTGAAATTCTCTTTATATTTTCCTCATATTGTTGTACGCATGTGACATCATACACTTCAGTAGTCTTCTCATCCAGCGGTGACTGCACAAAAACTTCAAAAATTCATAACTTTTGAATGGATTGTCCGATTTTCCTCAAACTTTCAATGATGTGTTCTACTAATATTGCTACATTCTCTCAATCCTTATGTTAATGAAGATGAACTTGTCCTTTAAGCAGTTCAGGTTGCATGGGCATTGTTACAACATGAATGAATTCATTGTGAGTGATGAGATGAACGAAAAGAACCTTATTCTCTTGCCACTGCAAATGATTGTAATGGCAAAAGAATTTGGGTATCATTACCAAGAAATCTCCACCTCCGTTCACTATCTGATAACGCCACTCAAGATGTTGCAGTACAGAGTTTTAAGGGGACATATTTGTATGACCATTGACCTATGGCAAAGTCTAATCTGTTTTCTTTGATTTTTCTTCGCGTACTGATACATGTAAGTTACAGTTGGAAACATACCAAAGTATTTGCTGAGGGAGCCATCATCTTCTGTGACTGTGACAACGCCAGGCTTCAGTACAGCTAGTGAGGGTACATGCTGGGCAAGGATGCCAAAACTGCCTGTACCGGAGGGAACGTCCACTTGTTTCACGCTGGCATTTGTGTAATACATCTAATGTACAAACAAACAAACAAACAGACAAAAAGAAACAAACAAAAAACATAAATGTAGCCATTACCAGGTGAGGAAGTCTAACAGTTTCTTGAAAAATGACAAGATGGTACAACAATCATTTCCTTCACATGATTATTCTGTCGGCTGACAGATAAGGAAACACTGGCAGCCTGAATTATGTACCAGGTAAGCATTCAAACTGAAACACAGTGTTACTCAGAGTGAACGCAGGGGAAACACACAAAAGATTGACCCCAATTTTCTATGTAGACACCAGCCTGACCAGACACCATGTGAAGCACGGCATCTGACAGCTACATGTTCAAAGTGGTTAACAAAGTAGTTCTATGACAGTAGCAGATCATTTGCCATGTCCACAAGTACTGTATACAATGCTGTTGTGAAATGTGTACCTGTACATGTAGAAACAGAAAGGTAGACAAGAGCCCAACCAGATGCTGTGGGATTGACCCATACACTCTCATTGAGACGGTGTTCACATGTAGGGAAAGCATGAAGGTTTGTGCCCTGAAAACCGCGCATGCGCAATTTGCTACTGCCCTCGCACGCATTGACAATGATGTCATTTTTCATTCATGAATCGGGAGCTACATCGAAGCTGCATCATCACTGGCTCTTTACTCCCGTCATTTACATATTTTCCCACAACGTTATAACATACATGTATGTGTGCGACGATTTCCAGCGCGATCGGCCGAACAGTTTGATACTAAACTCGGCATTTTTACATCAAATTTTCGATTTTTGGCAAAATATTTTCCTCCTTCAGTGTAACCATGTATTCAGTGAAGCTATCGTTGTGTTTGAGATTTGATAAGTCATATTTTTACGTGATTTTAAGGTGTGAATTTGTGAAGTTGTTCGATGTGTTCGTTGGTGTGTATCAATGCATGTGATATGTATGGTAGCGACATGTACGGGTGTGGAGCGACATACATAAGAAGCTCAACACCACAATGCAAATTGGTCGCCATATTGTATGGTTTGTGTAGCGTTGTGTACTGACGGGAGCTCTTCAGCTGAGGTCGCCGCCATAACCACTCGCGCTACGTAACACGAAGGCAGGCACGCATGTCGAGTGCAACGCATTATGTACACCACACCGATCCATGGAGTAGTGAATCTGGCACACTGCGTTGTGCAGGGTCAGGGAAGTGGATGGCCGAGCGATCAGCCAATCAGCGGCCCGGCTATCTTTTTCGTGGCTTTCAACGGGGGATATTGCATCGTGGAAAGTTTACTGTGCAAACATCAATACACTATCAATCAACTATGTATCACGCTTGTGATGACACAATTCTAATTGTTCTGTCTTGTTCACGTTCAGGGTTACAATAGTGTGCGCATAGCCTGTGACGTGATTACGCTGACAATGTCAATGAGTGACAAGTGTGAAACTTGAACTTGAAGTTGACGGGTTCCCTATTTCTTAAAACTTAGTTAAGCTTAAGTGTGGTAAATGTCGGTGTTGTAGATGCATTTCTGAGTACTTTAACGTCTTATATGCAAGGTTTCAGCTAATATCAATGGGTGAAATTTCGTTTCTTTGACCTATCGTGGATCCTACATACAAGTGACTGCAGCAGCTGTATCGTGAGCTCTACTGAGGACATCACATTTTCTAGCACAGAATCTAACGTATGGGACCAGCGCACGCATTACACATGCGAGATACTAACCTTTCCAGGATAGCCAAAAGAAAAGGACATTTGTGTCGGGGCTGATGCCTTGGCGTCCTCTGCATACTGCCTGCATGACTGAGAAACCCTGACGACATTTCTGTGTGATCGAAGATGACCAGATAATCTCGAAATGCTTCTTGCGAGAGACATCTTTCCCAATTTTTGAGGGACCGGCGAGACAGCAACCTTACAGAAGTTGAGACCGGAATATGGCGAGTGCGCACTGTCCACATGTGATTGAAAGAGGGCTCACTTCCATTTATAAGCACACATGTACTGTCAGGTCGGCTCAACTGATCCCCAGTTGCGAGTAAATCCCTGTGAAGAGTTTTCTAGTCGTTTTCGAAGAGCTGTCTCTCGTCGAGTGTACTTAGTATGTTTATTGTGACGGCCCCTGCAACGTGGATCATGTCATGAAAGTAAAAATGCAACTGTTACAGTGTACCATACTTTATATCTAAACGACTTATTGAATTTGTTTGCAACACTTCGTTTTAGAAAATGTTATTTTACCAATGAATATCGGTGTTGTTTTCGTTTGTACAAAGTAGCTCTAAGACCTGCAGTGATCAACTACTGTTGAATCTAAATTTGGAACAGAGAATATCTCACTCGCTGGAAATCTTAAATTTTAGACAAATTCTTTTTATCGAAATTCAACATGCACTTACATAACCAATCTCGTATAAAATCTTAGCAACACTATGACCCTTGAACAATATGGACCATGTCATTGTTATATATATATGATATGCTCAAATGTAGACAAAAATTGTTTCCATGGCAACAAGGTGAAATTGCAGCTGTTTTCAACTCTGTTATGGTTAAGACCGATAATTATTGTGTAAATTTTTTACTTTACATTATGGTCATATCTTTGACAATCATGATGAATTAAGAATACACTTTTTTTCAAAGTCTGATAATTTCATGAAAAATAAGCTTATGGCATTTGAATCATCGTTAGAATCTCCTTAGGTCGTCATGATCTAATAAAAGCAGCTTTCAAAACCGTCAGAAATTGAGGGTCACAAAAACTTGTTAAGTGGAATATGGCATCGCATCAATTTTGTTCAGATATCTGTTCACGTACGGAAACAATGACGTTTTATATCCGGCAGTAAAAATACACAATAACCTTAATATAGAAATTCATCGTGCTATTTTTGTTGTGTGCGTGGGTTTGTGAGATATGAATACGTGTATACTTTGTAGCCTTTGATTAGCTATTGAATGAACTTTCAATAATGGACGGTAAAAAAAAAAATGAAAAGTGCTCGTTTGTAAACACGTTTGTGGGTTATAATGTACCGAGTGTCATGTGTGGTGTGCGTATTCCCATTCATACTATTGAATCAGACGTCACTATTAAAACAGATAAACAAATGAATAAATAAATAAATAAATAAGTAAATGAATAAATGAATAAATGAATGAATAGATAGATAGATGAATAAATAAATAAATAAATAAATAAATAAATAAATAAATATGATAGATTACGTCTGGTAATTCGGCTATGTTTTTTGAAATGATCAATAAATCGTCTATTTCTTTTGTACAGACATTGGTGCTGTCACTATGATAAGTGTATGCACTATGTGGGCTTTTGTGTGTTTCCATAACAAAACATGACAAGGATGTTATGCCATGCCATCATTCAGTCTACTATTGATCCGAGACTACACTCATCTTGAAATGTTCAACACTCTTTCACTTTAAATGAAAATTGAGCATTCCATTGGTTTGTCTGGAACAATATAGCCGTCGCGTGATCTCCGATTTCCTCTTACATCACCAGAATAAAGATACACTTCATTTCATTGGTATACAAACGCGGTTAGAGTTAACACAATAGGTCTCATTTACATAATGCAATGCCAGTGCTTGAAGAAAGGGAGTAATCTTTAATTTCACTTTCGCTTATCGTAACATTTTCTGCAGCTTCATTCTTCTAACGTATTTACAAACCAACAAATTTCTGAAAACCGAAAGTTAAGAGATCGCCAACTCTGTCCTCTTGAACACACAGTGAGTCAATTTGCCTTTGATTGGCACATAGTGACTGAAGATCAGAGTTGGCGCCTGAAGTTATCCGAGCTTTCTGTCGGGAGAACATTCGGGCGTTTTGCCCTTTATGTTAATTATTGATCTAAAACAAAATACCGAACAGGGGGTAATCATCATGGAATTGGGCGTGGTCCTTTTTATCTTGGTGCAGATGATGTCCTACCACGCAGGTGTGACTGAAACAGGTAACCAGAATTCCTTACCTCATTTTCATTCTTCTTAGGGTAAGCAGTGGTAAGCCAGTTTTATACCAATTACATATATCTCTGTTTTTCTTCTCTTCCTTTTCTTGTTTCTTTTCTCTCAAACTTGCTCTGAAATACATTTCTGAGATGTAAATTCTTCTGAAATTTCTCTGTGTCCTTGTAAAACTCTAGGTCTCAGACAGATAGTTTAGATACTACTTTATCTCTCTCTCTCTCTCTCTCTCTTTATCTCCCTCTCATAAGTGTATGTATAGCTGTATAATATAGTATTAAATGCATTGATATTAACATTGAAATAATTGTATCATAAATGAATGAATTCAAAATTCAAGAGCTTTTGAATATTGTAATGCAGGTCGACGTGTTATATGGAAAAAGCAAAATCATGAAAGTGTGTATGTGTGTTCGTGTGTGTTCATATTATGATACACCTGTTGCCTAAGATTAGTTGAGAACTGTAAATCAATAATGTGCAATACTGGTTCACAATGATGTATCAGCCAAACACAACACATAGGATGATATCACAAAAGTCGTTCCACTGTGCCATGATAGAAAAAAAAATCAGGGGTCTTGGTCTTGTGATTGTGTGTTCAGACGCATATATGCTATTTTGTATACCTGCTATTTCGTGCATGTATATTTATCGGGTCATTCAAATCCAAACTTAAAATTTATCTGTTCCTTTCATACTGAGGACTGTAATTGCTGTATGTCATTAATATTGGATCAATATTGTATTTTTAATTGAAATATGTTGTATTCTATATTTGGTATATATTTGCTTTTGTTTACCATTTCCTTCTTTGTTGAAATGTTTGAATATGCATATGCATGTAAATATATGATATTTTTTCATTTTTGAAGCGCCATGAGCACTGAAAAGTGGACCTGTGCGCTATACAAGTAGCCACTATTATTATTATTATTATAATTATTAACTTTCAAGTGATTTTCCCTCCTCTCTCTCTCTCTCTTCTTTCGATCTTTAAAATAACAACAACAACATTTTGCCTCCTGTTCCCCATTCTGTGGAAGGTATCATGGTTTGCTCAGGTGGTATTTAATTGTAATACTCCCATTTTAAGGCTTCTTATAATCAACATTGCAGATTGTTCATTCGAATATTTCTTTCGTTAGTATATTTATGACGTCATTCGGCATGATATATATATATATATATATATATATATATATATATATATATATATATATATATCGTCTGTATAGTCAGCAGCTGTACATGTTTCAAGCTTTACAGAAAACGGTGACACAACATATTTGCTCCTGTGACAATTGCTCTGGTCTTATTTTCTCCATGCACTAAAGGTTAGGGTTCAAGGGTTTTAGGTTCAATTTGATGTGAGGATTAGGGTTAGGGTTATGTTTGTGGTTAGAAATGTTTGGCTTAGCGTGCAGATATTTCATGGGAGCAATTGTCGCAGGAGCAAATGTCCTGAAACCACACACACACACAACACATCCGAATAATATACCGTGTCGCTCACCTTAAAGGGATCGTACAGTTTTGGTTGAGACTTAATTTCAGGTTTCTAACATTTTTTGGTGAGAAAATGAGAAACCTCTTATGAAATATGAAAGAGCATGTAATTCTATGAGGAATTCAACATTTATTTGATGAAAATTGGTTTTGAAATATCTGAGATATCCAAAAAAGAGCGATTCTAATTAAGTGTGGGACCCACACTTTATTACGATCGCTTTGTTTTACTTTGTTTTTAGATGTTTCAGTCATTCCAGACCCGATTTTCATCAAATAAACTTTGAATTCCTCTTAAACTGGTATGTTCTGTACTATATCATAAGTGTTTTCTTGGTATCTCGCAAAAAGTTAGAAGCCCAATTCTCATCTCCACCCGTGAATACTGTACCATCCCTTTAATTTAGCATTGGTTCTTAACCCCAAAGCGCCATGGTGAGGAGCCCGGACGTCTATTTTTAACTTTTCATAATAATTTTTAATCACCTCATGAAGAAAAGTCACTCAGATTTTTATGCCTCAATGTCGCCGCTTGAAGTAAAAAAAAAAAAAAAAGAGTGGGAGGGAATTTCCCGAACTGGAAAGTTTCTTTATTTGGATTTGATTATCTGTTGTGTTTAATTCTTTCTTATTTCTTTTTTTTTTTTGCCTTTCAAGCATTGTTCTCGTGTGATTTCGGTAAGCTTGATTACCGGACAGAGCAAAGCCTCAGTGACTGTGGACTGAGCATATTTCCGAACGATGCTTGGGAAGTGATAAGCGGTGGCAGTTACAATGGTCTGTACTGGCTGGATACATCGTGGAAGAGAAACGGTGAGAGACTGAAGAATTTCAACGAATATAACAAACAACCTGGTATCTGTATGTCCGAGTCTCTTTTAATCATCCTCTCTCTCTCTCTCTCTCTCTCTCTCTCTCTCTCTCTCTCAAATATTCGAATGTTATTATAAGAAGAAAAAGGAGTCTCGAGTAGGCCATTCTGTAGTTCAGAAAGGTTTTTATTAACAAAATTTTAGTCTTATATTGTATACATCATATACGGTGAAACAGAAGGATTTTCAGTTTTTTCTCTCGTTCTTCTTCTTCATTATTATATATATATATATATATATATATATATATATATATATATAATGTTATGTGCAGTCAAACCTGCCTTATTTATTACGGCCACTCTTTTTGTCTCCCTTGCGTGGCCCCTATAGACATGCAGGTTTGACTGTTGTGCTGTTATCTCTGGCGGGTTACGTATATTTTCAACGACACGCATGACAAATTTCACATATAATTATATTTCTTTGTACATTCTGTTGAAAAAAAAAAGTGAAAATAAAGTTTGAAGCACTGTGTATTCATGTATATACATGTCTGTTTTAGAATCGAATTTGACAGATTTTACTTTGTTTATGTATGCGATCTTTATCTCTTGCGGTGATGTCTCTGAAATTTGTCGGGTAAATTCGTGTATTATAATATGTAAAGGTAAATTATATTCAGATATTGTGTCTTCTCTTTATTCAAAAAAGAAATAGAAAAAGCAATATTCGTCGCGTTCGTGATCTCTTTAGGAACAATATTCTGATTAAGGCGAATCAAAACTCTTTGGATTTCATCCCATCTATATTTTGTTTGTTGCTTTTGTCTTTCTATTCTTTGAAGGTGGATTTTTCCTTACTCGGGTTGCAAATAAGAATTCCGCGTTTGCTTTACCTCACTTTCACTCGACTACAACAACCGCGCTACTCTCGTTCTATTACAAAATGTTCGGGCCAAGGCTCAGCCAATTGAATGTGTCCGTCTGCGGGCACACTCTTCTTCATATTTCCAACGTTGGAGAAGGCTGGATCCGATCGAGTGACGTAACAATATGTTGCTATGGTCACGAATGGCCTTATCCCGAGGTAAGACATGATTGACAAATTGAATACTTGAATATCGATTTTAAGACAGAAATAGGCTCAAATTTGGCTTTTATCTTTGGAATACACATGTACTATATAAGGCAATCGTTACTTATCGTTTTACATTTCAAGTTGTATAAAGTACATACATAACATTCAAGTAACGGACAAATTACTAATAGAACCTTGGGTGTTATTCATTCAGTTTCTAGTTTTCCAAAACTGCTGAAGAAGTAGTAGTAGAATCACATAACAATCCAAAGTTACAATATAGCTCCATGATATCATCTCTCTCCTGAAAATATCAAAAACCTTTCGAAATTACCTAAGTCTGTCCTTTCAGGTCTGGCTCTAATGAATCTCTTTGATTGCCGTAAGCATGCAGGACCTATATACAGTTCATCATGAATGTGGAATGACTTTTCAAATGAGGGAGGGGTTGCATCTAGAATTGCATTTCTATTTTGTACCCCAAAGTTGATCTGATATTATCTAGTTATGTTAACATCATCGTGCAAAGGAAACATTAATTCAGCTTTACCCATAAAGTTAGGAATATGGGTAGCTGCAGTACTTGTTTTTCTTTAAGTTTGATCAAATTTTTTATTTTCAGCAAAATCACCTTTCTCTATATATTTTCTAAAATCTGATTATTGTAATGTTTGTGACTCTATCAGCCTCTCGTTTTCCATGTACTCAGCAGTCTGTATAATTGGTATATTATGTAAATAAATGAAATTATTCAGCCACGAATAATATGCCCATCAAGGAAACATGTACTGTAATAATAGGGACGTCGTAATCGATACACACATTATTCTGCTGAATTGTCTCTTGACTTCCAGATCGTTTTTACAGCGTCTTGGACGAGCGAAAAAGGACGAATTGCCATTGATAGGATTGAAGTCAACGTCCCAACAGAGACTGCAACTGACCGTAAGAAGTAACACATAACAGCCAAGCAGCATATTCACCCAAAACTTATATTCAAATGCTGGCCATATACAAACTGTCTGTAGCAACACTTGATATCAAAGTCACTGCTTGGGAAAATAAGTAGTTTCGCACCTGCATTTGTACAGAAGATTGGGGGGGGGGGGACACGTAAAACACCATCCTCTGTGATGCTTCTCAGACAGAAATGTGTTTTCACGAAATATGTGGCACTATGTTATAAGGATGCCTGTTAGATAATGATCAGTTTTCCCGCCATTTGCCCTTCATCCATACGACAATAGGAAAGTAACCCATTACTCAAAATGGAGGAACTCTTAAAAAAAGTTCTCAGCAAAATAATTCGACAGGAGTGTTTCTAAACTTATTGACTCTCGAAAAGTCGTTTCACAGACTCCTGAAGAGTAATTGTATATATAGGAGACGTTTAAAAAGTGATATCAGTAATGTCTTTGATGTGTGCACACTCATGCATGGCTCAACTTATTCAGACGTTAGTCAAGAAGTGTAGTCTACTGAAAACTTTTTTTTTTGTGGGGGGGGGGGGTTAAAAAAGTTACGTCATTTTGATTGGGGCGTTACTTTTTTGGTCTGTTTACAAAATACCTGTTGGTGTGCACAAGTGGCTTCATTCCTGATTTGGTTTCAAGGCGAGGAAGAACAGGTAGAGAAAGAAATATTTTCTATGGGAAAACCAGCGTGACCCCTGCAAAGTTCATCACCGCTATAACTCACTGTACCATATTGAAAACAACTAATTCCCTCCTCTGCCAAAAACATATCATTAAGAGATTATAAAAAAAAGTCATCTATTTTCGAAGATGCAGTGAGTGTACATGTCGCGTACAAGATTGAAGAACTGTACATCGTAATGTCAAAACAGGTCTCCGGGATTGTGAATCCCTAGTCTACAATCATATTGTACTTCTCTTTGAGGAGACTGCTAGAGGTTATGACGTATGAGTGGACAACAATATAAAGAAATAAAGAAAATTCCTCAGAAGTTTACTTTTCTAGCATTATGAAAGAGCACTCGACTATCCGCTTTCAGAAAGCAGGGGAAATAATTGCTAACCTTTACATATGTCAGCATCAAGTTGATGGAATGTGTAATTTTCATGAAAAATGAATTTGTGTGGAATTTTCTTCATATTTTCTTTATTTTGTTGTCCACACATTATACGTCATAAGCTCTAGTAGTCTCCTTACCCAGCGGCTCCTAAACCAAAACTTTAAAAATTTATACAACTTTGGCATCGATTGTCCTATTTTCCTCAAACTTTCACTGATGTGGTCTACTAATGTTGCTGCTTTCACTCAATTTACATTGCTCTTTGGGTTTGGGTTCCCTATTAAGAGTACAGTGATCATCAGGATGTGGTAAATGAATATCTGAATGCAGCATAGTTTGACGAGGGGGTGAATGGAAACCGTAATGCTTTCATGTCATCAGCCATGTTTGTTGTCTACTTAATAATTTGGACCGCTTCCAGCAGAATAGAAAAGCAGTAATTACCAATAAAACCTTGTGAGCTGAGATTATGAAAGTAACATAGAATTCTCTATCCACCCATGTATATGAGGAGGGAGAGAGTGGGGGGGGGGGGGGGAGAGGGAAGGAGACTTGTAATAAATGCCACTAGATAGGACACGGAATTCACGTCAAGACAATAGTTTAGTTTGAGCATAAACTCCTACTCTAACACGCGAACACGGCGAAGCAACATGGTATGGAGCTTCATTTCCTTATTGACTGATGCATACGAAATGAGCTCCAACATAAATAGTTATGTTATATAGCATTAACGCCATTCATTTGACTTGTTGTAACTCTTCACTTTTATCTCATCATTGTTGTTATCATTATTAGCATCAATCATGTCAATAGGTACTATCATTAGTCTTATTTGTGTCATGATCACAATCATTATCATATCCAGTGTCATCATGACAAGAATTTATTCTATTGCCAATGACAATAACCTTCTATTTCTCGAATATTACTTTCTTTAAGTGATTTTCAGCAGTATTGATAACAATCGTGTTCCTTGCATTATTGACACCATTGCAATGAACGTAACACTGTATTGAATGTAAACGTCAATAGGTTATCATGCTGACTTTTCTGTCCCTCGGATAGGACATAAAATGGAGGTCCTGTGTGTTGATGAGTCACAACTCATGCACAACAAAGGAGTCGTATAAAAGATCCCGCTTCATTCATTCATATCAAAGAGCAGGGTACATGGTTCCACCTCACATCCAACTGGACCCCATGGAAGACCAGCTTCGCGTAGCTGAATATGGGCTATGCAGCCATCTTCTCAGATGGAAATAAACAAACAAGCAAACAAACAAACATACTTTTCCGCTATAGTGCTATAGATTTACATGCAAGGAAGTGTCAGGTCTAAAACTAATGTGCATGTATGTGGGGGAAAGATAGCGTCAGTTATGGTGACGACATTATACATCATGAGTGTTGCTCTTTCATGATATTAGCGAGCTTTTTGATCTGCGACGCGAACGCTGAGACGACGCTAATTAGGCCAAAAAGGGTGTTCTGCACAGGCGCGAGCCAGCTGTTTCCATTGTACGATCGGGGAGGCTGTGTCGTCTCGTTCGCGTCGGAAACCTGAAGCTAGGTAGACAACAATTCGATATTGGGCTGAGAGGAATGTAAAGGAATATCAACAATGAATAACTTTGACAAATTTTCGAAAAATATAGAGCCTTTTAATGTTGGTCATTTCGTTTTCTAGCCTTGTACGAAGAGACCTACTGCAAGAAGTTGACTACACAGTCACCGTTGTGGACTTCAATTGAACCGGCAAGCTCAACAACCCTCCGTACTACTCCCATCATCACGACTTCGGAGAGGAAAAGTTCAAGGCCTACTTCCATCACTACAACAACGGAAAAGGGGAGCTCGACGCCCGGAGAAAGTGAAACCGACTCCGACAGACCCTTCTTCTTCCCAGAGTTCGATCTGAGGGATAATCTTCACCTCGTCATCCCCATCGGGATCGCTGTCGTTTCGGGAATCGCTTGCGTTGTCATGGTATTTTACTGCCTCGTGAAGAGGTCGAGAGAGCAGAAGAAGCAGAAGAAGAAAAAGTGCGCCGCCAGTGTCGAGAGGCCTGAAAAGTTGGAACAGTCGCCCTCCCAGCCGTTTCCCGACGTCCCTCCACCACTACCGCCTAAGAAGTTCAGAAAAGAAAAGGTTGCACCATCGAAGGGGGCTGGACAGGACGGTACAACGATTATCATTAACTTGTAAAGGAAGAAAAGGTCGAGGTGTTGGAAAAAGGAACTTGGGAGAGTGTGTATGTACCAGAACTAACATGTTCCTTGTGTTATACCTAAAAAGTTTGAAAACTTTTTGCTTCATAAAGACAGACAACAGAAAAAAAAAAGACAAGGAGTGAAGATACGGCGTTTTAGAAAGATATGAATAATGAAATTATAGCCTTGTAAGTCTTTCCCTGTCCACAAAATGTATGTTGTTGCATTAAACACTCTGCTCTTATAAATAGATTCCATCAGAATTAATTCGCTCATAATACGATTATTGTCACTTCATTCACTTTCAGTTAACGCTTGTATAATACCACACCGTGTCATAATCCTTTATGTTCACTTCATTATTCATTCCCAACAAAGAATAAAGTGTATAAAACATTATCATGCAAAAAGTAATATACAGTCATGTTCTACATATGTCGAAATATGATATAAAAACACAATAAATTGTGAAGCCTGTTAGATGCATGATATTTACTAAATGATTTTGAAAATGTTCATCCCACACTGGATGTAGGCAGTAATATCAATTAGTTCGTCAGATGGATTGTGTTCTTCACTTTTTGGAGCTGAAATGCTCAACGGTTAATATATATATATATATATATATATATATATATATATATATATATATATATATAGTATGTATATATGTATTATATATACATATATATATATATATATATATATATATATATATATATATATATATATATCCCTAGTTGGCACCTTAGGGAGACATATTGGGGGGAAGTGTCTTCATTAGGGAGACAACTGGTCATTAAGGAGACAATTTTCGTGTCTCCATTGCGTAAACTGCCATTGAACATGTAATAATAAATTTGCATATAAAACAAATGGAAATGTCTTCCAAATGACCCATCTAGGAGTATATATATATATATATATATATATATATATATATATATATAGTATGTATATATGTATTATATATACATATATACATATATATATATATATATATATATATATATATATTGTCTTTCAATCATCTTTTTCATACTACTTCTATTTCTAAACAGGGCAATTACAGGATTTGGCAACTTAAATAGTTGATTAATGTACATGTTGATCTTGAAATAGCACCCTTTCATCACTGAGTCAATCCGGCATAATAAATTGGTGACAGAAGAGTCAAAGTTGTCAGTTTAATTTGATCATTCATTAAAAAATGGGGGGGGGGGAACCTAACATAGAGATACATTGTGTAAGCCCCTTGTCAGGTTCACATAAAATACTGGTATACATCTCTTCTTCCGAAAGTAAACTCGCATTAAAAAGTGAATCGAGAATGCGATTGCCTATAAAGTTCCCTGGAATT